>NW_028186457.1:6185126-6254024 GCF_003343005.1 Rhea americana | reverse complement strand
TATAGAGAGCCACTTTGGAATCGGCAAAAACAAGTCCAGCTTGCATCCCGTTTGCCAGCTAGGCTTCGCTCTGGCTTCAATTTGCTGCTATAATGTAATTCCTAGGTATGGATACTGTATTGAACCTGCCCAATGCATGTCACATTTAGTTATTCATGTTTCTTCTAAGAAAACAGCTGCAAAGAAGCTGTATTTCTTGTGGTCTCTCTTGATTTACTGCTCCTTAATCTGATGTTTCAAATTAAGCATTCAAGGTTTTTAGCCTTAAAATTCTTCTAAGATACATGTTCAGTTGCTTTGTAATAGACATCTTTTTTCTTAAATTTTAATACTCAGTGGTTATGGAATAATTGAATAATGTAGTATGTCTGTTTATAATAAAAGACAAATATATGTTATCAAAGGTATATATCTGTTTTACTCTGTACATATGTATTTTCTGTATCCTTACTTGTTCCCAAAATACCCTCTGCAGCTACTATCAATAAACCATTAAGGAACAGCTATGTAAAGCATATGTCAGGGCTCATGTTAGACATCATCTGTGGCAGCAACATAGCTACTTGTTAGTAGGTGAAGTTGGGTATCTGTACAAATCCCTATGGGCTTAAGATCTTTGGGAACTCTCAACAGCATTGTTAAACTGGGGAAAATCAGAGAGTGGTTAAAACTGTGAGAAATTACCATGAGAAATGCGTATCCTTGCTAGCAGACTTTTCGTGAAGTGGCATAAACAGGATGAGGAGGGCATGATTTTCTTTATCCTTGGTAAGAACATACCGTTTTTTTCTTATATGACTTACATAAGCAATCAAATGTTTGACTGCCATCCTTCTTGTTGTCTAATAAGCCTATTTTAACTAAATATAGATTGGTTACCATCATCCTGATTTTTGTCTCTTGTGCAAGATGAAGATGAAATTCCTCATGCAACTGTGATTGTACCATGGAAACCTGTTCAGATTAAAGCCTGTGCTGCAGTAGTCGTGCAAATACAGTGAAAGGGCCAGATTTATTGATTGGATTGATTAGATAGACTGTCTTCCTACCTCTGTGGTACTTTTACCTCTGGTCTGGTAAAAGTAATTCAATTTTTAGTGTCACATAAACCAAAAGATAKCTTTTTGTCTATTCTAGAGAATTGCCAAAGAAAAGGGTGACTTCACAGTTGGATATTTATTACAAAGTTTGGTCACAATCACACACAATTAGCCACTTTTACTAATGGACACTTCTATGGCAGCCACTTCTGTGATTTATGTATTCCCCAAGCTCTAGTGAGCTGAGCCTTGCAGCAACCCTGCAAGACAAAGTAAGAAAAGTTGTCCTTGGACTTGCAACGATAACCAAGGCATACAGCAGACTAAAGGCAATCTGCCACAAAACACTTGTTCTTTCTTTCTTCCAAACAGTGCAACTTGAACTGCTGGAARGTATTGCACAGCACTACGAAAGTTCCTTGTCCCTCCTCCTCTTAGGTGAACAAGTATGTGAAGAGGGGATTTGGGAGGAGGAGGGGAGGAAAATGGGCTAGCTGCTTAGTCTCAAAGCTCCGACTGCGCTCCAGAGCCCAAACTCTCTATCGCTGTCTCACATGCATCTCCCTTGGACTTGTGTTTCAGTCTGTAAAGCAGCCTGCAGAATATTATTGTATCTGAATACCGTATAGGGGCATTGTTAAATGAAAACCTGGAACAGTTTGAACCTGCTCTTTCGCTTTTCCTGTGTACAAGCAAGATTCATGCTGATGGAGAGAATTGTGGACGACTTGCTGGGTGTGAAATTCAAGGCAGTGAAATAATGGAGTTTTAAGAACTGACTTAATTTTGGCAAGAACTATGACATGATGAGCTGAAATAATATTGTAATTTACTTCTTTGTTTTGTTTTGTTTTTTCTTTTTTTGCTATCATTTTAGCTGGCCTAAGCTTTTGCACAAATTGAAATTTAGCCCGTAATTCCCATTTGTGTGAGACAGTTACAGAAATGCAGTTTGTGGGAACATACCCAGAGATTTTATACAATTTCAGCTGCAAAAACTTAAGCTTGCAAAATTTTTGGCTCTTGGACTTGGGCATGAAGATTTGGCTATTGAATTTTGCTGGGATGCTTAGGGAACTGGGTTGATAATGCCTTGAAAATTTTGAAAGAGCATTTCAGGAGGCTAGGTGTACAGAGAACTAGTGGGAAGATGATGATCATTTATGTATGAGGCAAAGAAGGAAGAAATACCAGTCAAGTTGAGTCAGGACTGATGCAAAACCTCACTGGCTCCTGTACGTGTCCTGACACTCCTGATACTCTTCTTGACCGCAAAGCTTAGCAGGACATACAGGTACCAGAGCACAGATACACAGAAGATCTGAACATCAGAAAAACGTGATTTGCGGACAGTAGCTTTGTGTTTCCTTAGGCAGATGAAAGGTCTGTTTCTCTTGCAGCACAGCCTACTTAAATAAAACCTCCTTGCAGAAGCACTGTCTTGTTGCTATTCCCTTACCAGAGGCAAATGGCCATTTTAATGATGGGATCTGAATGAGAGGCTGTATAGGAGAGTGTGGCTATGCTGGTGGTGCTAATGAGTGGGCACACAAGCCTCTTGCTTTCTGTTCCTGCTCCAACCTCTTCTCTTCTGCTAAATCCTCACAAGACTTTATAATCTGAATTGCTTTGGTGATCCACCGTGGTTTATGCATCCCCTTGTATGCTGTTTCTTGGGTACTGGTACAAGACGGTCACAAGTTGTCATGGCTGCAAAAATTCTGTAGCTCTGTGGAGAGCGTGTTCAGGTCAGATGTATGGTAACCACATGTTAGTCCTTGCGGTAAAGATAGAGGCTGTAGCACAGGAAATAAGGTGTGTGAAAAGGGGAAGCTGTCAAGCAGGTTTAGAATATAGAAGATTTTGAAGCATAATGCATGACCCTAGCAAAACTCTGGTGAATTTGGTGAAGCTGTGTAAGGAAATGAGTTTTTACCTACAGTGTTTTAAAATGCATGCTTTTTGAAAACACCACCCTGTTGATTTAAAAAAGGAAAGCTATAATGAGATCCAGCTTCCTGTGAGGTTATGGTAATCTTGTGCCTTTTACTAGTTATACTATTTATATGGTTCTGTTACTGTAGCCGGACTCCCAGCCTCTGATAGAGTTATCCTCACAGCACTTCTTCGTGGTAAGGAAGTACAGTAATCCCCACTTTACAAATGGGGAACCACAGCAAAAGAGAGGCTTAGTGACCGGGCTGAGGTCATGCAGGCAGCCCATTTCGGAGCAGGGAATTTGACCAGGACTCCCAAACAGCAGACGAATGCTCCAGCCCCTGGGCTGTCCTTCTTCTGCTCCTGTTTTTAAAGAGCTCAGAAGATTCTATCCAGATTTCGGAGATGGTTCAAAGGTTAGCGGGGGCAGTGCGGTTAAAATAACAGAATAGCYGGACCAAGTAAAAATGCACTGCTTAGGTGTAGAGTTGCAATATCAGTGAGCAAGTCGAATCGTTTTTCAACTGGCAGCTCTGATTCCTCTCAGTTGCGCGCGCTCGCTCGCACTCTCGCATACACCCACCCTCTCTGCCTGTCGTTTTTCTTCTGCCTCGGAGGAAGGACTTGGTAAAAGGAAATTAGTATAATTAAATGATTATGTAGGAAGCTGATGGTAAGTATTTACTTATATAAAATAAATGAACGAGCAAAAACTATAAGGTAGAAATCGTAGTGTTTGCTTTTGGGGGTTTATTTCTGTGAGCTGGGTATTGAGTGCTGGAGATTTACTCCCAGTAGAAGATACTTGAAACGCATTAGTCTGCTTTGGTATTAGAAAGATTAGAGGGCACACTGTGAGAATTTGTAAGGATTTATGTGCTTTTTAGAAAGGATTAGGAATTAAAAAAATCCAGATTAGAAATGCTGTCTAACTGCATCACTACTCTGCAAGCCAACATTTGCATGGTGGTTTTCTTTTTGTACCTTTTGTGTTATAACTTCAGTTGATTTTGTTTAATGATCGTAATCTAGGTATACACAGCATGTGAAATGAAATGTTATCGGTTCATGTAGCATCCTTGAAATCTTTTCCAGTAGCAAGCTTGGAATACCTAGGAGAAAGGATCATTGTAGGAAGTTGCTTAAATTAAAAAAAAAAAAAAAAAAAAAAACAATGTCTGTTTTTTTTTGTTTTTTTTTCCTTTCTATCAAATGTTAATCTTCAGCAAGATTTGTTCTGTTTAATATGATTTCCTTAAGATATTCAGAGATGATAGTTCCATAGGAACACCAAAGCACACAACATGGAAATATTTATTTATTTGGGAGCATGTTAGACATCCTCTAAGCGGAAAAAAGATTTTGTAATTAGTTACTAGAAGCATATTCAGCTTCCATAGCTAATTAAAGTCAGATTGCTAAATGGGGATGTTTCCAGCTTATATTGCTGGAAAAATGCTTGTGCTGATTTGAGCTAATATTCATTGGTTAATTCAATCTCTTCTGGACACTTTATTTAGAAAAACTTAAATCCATACAAGATGTCCATATGGAAAAGACTAGCTATTACTTTATTTCATACTTTACAGTCCCACAATAACATTAGGCATCAACTTGTTCATAGCTTATGGCATGTTAACAACATGCAATAAAAATGTAACCTGACAAGTAAGAATGACAATTTTAACAGTTTAGGGCTTTTTTGCCTTTTTTTGGAGGGGGGGGGGCGGGCGGTGTTTTTTTTTTTTCCTCTCTCCTTGCTCACTCCCTGTCTCCCCACCCTTTTTTTGGTAGGGCTAGATCCAATAACGAGAGAAATTAGTGGGAAGATGATGATATCAGAGTTCACCTCAGTTTTTTTCATCAGAGGATCTTTCATAACCAGAGAACCTTGCATCCAAAGCAGTCTGTTGGGCACTACCCTAGCACAGCACTCTTGGAGGACGAGCCTGTTGGATACAGTGCATTTTCCAGGCATGTGCTGCTGTTGCTTCCCTCCCCCCCGCCCCCCGCCTTTCCCCTTGCCTGCATGATGGCATACACCAGAGTAGAGTTGCATCTGATTTATGTGAGTGAATATCAAGTTTGAATTGGATTCTGTCTTTTTTAATTTTGCATTTTCCCCCCTCTTTAGGAAAAGTCAGGCATTATGTGCGTTTTTGAACTCKGCAAAGTTGATACAGATGTGTGTGGAAGGATAGGTTTTGTCTTTGGCTTCTTATAGGTACCAACTGCATTACAATGTCTTCATCTATATTGTACCTGGCACATTGCTATTGCTATTGCAAGTGGTCTGAGGTTTTATTGCAGGCTTATATTGGCAGATTGATCTGTTAGTGAAGAGTTTCACAGCTACAAAGACATTGCAAGTTTTAGCATTTACAGGATACGGAAAGGTATAACTCAGAGGAGAAAAACGTGTGGAAAACAAAACTGAAATTGAGTAGTTAGTTGAGCATGTTGAAAAACTGAAGATCATCTGTGGAAAAGAGAAATTCAGGGAATTCTTTGGAGAAGAAAGGGAAATAATAGAAATTAAAATAGGATTTTGGCCAATCTAGAACAGATAAGCAGATAGAAAATTATCAATGCTATATCATAAAAGTGGCAAAAGATCACAGTTGACATTTRTAGCAGTTTACTCTTTCAAAAATATTTACTCTTAATCTGAAAAGAAAAAACAATTAACAAAAACTTGCTGACCAACATGGAGTTGATAGGCATCAGTTTAGTGGAAGTGTGTGAGAGAAGCTGCAGTTTTACCTGAATGGAGAGCAGAGTTCAGAGTTTTGTCCTTAGTGAAATAATATTTAATTAAAAGAATAATTCTCTCACACTTCTCAGGCAAATAGTTGTTTGTACCAGTGGTATCTTGGATAATTTGCCTTCCAAACCACAGTTTCTGATAAGTATGTACCGTGAAGCAGAAAACTTTTTGTGGTTCCTGCATCTTAGAACAAAACAGTCTCTGGAGGCAACTCCCTGTTGACTCTGGAGGAGCCAAAGCTACTAGTTCAGATGAGCTGTCTAACTTCTGGACTGATAACTTCCAGGAGAGGTGTTTCCGTTTGAATCTCTTTCTGGAAAATGTGGAGAATGTGTTTCTTGAGACAGGTGCACTGTACTTTCATAGAGATGAGCATGTCAAGAGTGCTATGTGGAAAACTTGTGATCTGAGACTGAGTTTTCAGAAGCACATATATGACCCTGGAATATGTATCCTATTGAAAAGGAGCGAGGTTGCATATTCCTAAATTATCAGGTCAATTTTGGAAAAAATGTTCTCGGTCACTTTTCTCTGAGAAGAGATGGAGATTTGGATGAAGAGTCATAGTAGGTAAGACATGGAATAGGTGCTTTATTGGGTGCAAAAGTTGCAAACAAATGTGCAGTCATCTTGAGATTTGGAAGAATGCCTTTTCATGGCCATTTAGCTTGCTTTTGCATGGTGTGGTCTGGGTGTGAAAAGAAAATACCACTTAGATTTATGGTGGTGGTAAAAAAAAAAAAAAAAATGTGTTTTTTTTCCCCCCTCTGCATTGCTTTAACTAATAACTTCCCAAAATACACGCTTTCTACTGTGTGACACAGAATTAATTCATTTTATATTGACAATATTACTTTGAAAATTCAGATGTCATCACTGTGTCTGAATGCTAGGGACTTGTGGCGAGCTAGTCTTTGAGAGGACAGATGAGATGTGAGAGATGCACAGACAAGGTGGCTAGGATAGCATAGTCATAATAAAGGTGTCTAGTACTATTTTGGCAAAAGGCAGGAAGGCCTATGTGAGATGTCTAGGTAGCTGAATCCTGCTTTTTCTGCTAAAATACTATCAGCAAAATATGTAACAACCAATATGGACTCCTGAGGTACCCAAGCACTACTGGTGATCAAGAAAACACCACCCAGTCCTTTAAGCATTAACACACGGGTCCTGGGACTAGATCTGTGAACTGTGAAAGGGCTGCCTGGAAGCTTAGTCTTCCACATAACTTGGAGCTTGTAACACCGAGTGCCCCATCGCCTTAGCTGCTGTGCAGGTCCTGCTCTCAGTCACTGAGGCTCCAAGCTTTCAGATACCTTTCCTCGGAGATGGTTAGGATGATCAGTTAGGATCAGTTGGAGAGCAATGATATGCTAGAGTGTTTGATCTTTCTATCCTTATCTTGAAGAAGCTTTTTCAAAATGTTTGAGTATGGTTAATTCCCATCAATAATAGCCAACAAAACCAGTATAAGTGGAAGGAACAGCTAAATCATTCTTCCATCCAGATAACTCCTCCTTGTTGCTGCTGCTGAGTGTGCCTGCTAAAATACTGTAGATGACGGTGATTAGAGAAAAATGACACTATCTAGGTTGTTACTTCAGCTTGTTTATTTTGTGATTGTGACAGTACTTCATGTATTTTGCATAACTGTTCTGTCCTCCCTGTTTTCTTGAAGCAACAGGGAACAGAAAAACTGGAAAGGTAAGAATGATGTGGAAAATTTTAATAAAAAAAAAACAAGCCATGTAGATAGGATATTTGAAATGATACTTCATTTTGTAAAACGAGTGCTTTTGGAGCATAATTCTCCTTTAATACTTGGCTGATAGCACATGCAGCCCAACACAGCTGCTGTGTACTTTACCAAACAAGCTCATTCCTTCCAAYTTGTGTGCCCAGAGCATGCAGCTCGCTCTCTCAGCTTTGCCATGTTCCTCTTGTCCAGCCTGTGCAACACAGCCCTACAGCTCCTGCCTGACTCCAGGCTGTGCCTGGGGCACGGGGCTGTGCCACAGGTGAGGACCAGGAATACAGTGCGTCTTTCTCAGTGGGACCCTTTTTTCTGAACCTGTCTGGAAGGCATGTTCCCTAGCCAGCAACACTGTGGAAAAGCTGTTTTCCTGCCATACCTAGGAGCAAGATGTTCACCTAAGCTCAGCACCTGGCAGGATGGGGTCACAAAACAAATGCATACAGGTAGCATGACCCTATGCATGGTGGGCATCGTCATCTAGGTGAGCTGAGATGATTGGGAATGATGGGAGCTTCTAGACAGCAGTAGGAAAGTACGCAAGTTGTGATGGTCCAGCCTGTCAGCTACTGCTTGGTGTGCCCAGAAGGCATRTAGTTCCTCTCTTTAATGTGACAACTTTTCCTCCCCTACTCTCCAAACCTCTGCAGCCTTGTCTGGAACAAGTATTCTTTATTCTAGGTGGATAAGTCAGGAATAATGTGGCTCCAGTTTAATTGCTTTTTCTCTTGTTTAAGTTGAAACTTTACTGTTTGTTTAAGTATTATTTATTGCAACTTTCAGCAGAAGCAGATGAATAAATAGATAGTCCATCATGGGTTGGACTGTATGGCAGAGGATTACAACCTAGAAGCCAAGTTCTCTTCGGTCAACATGATTGATCCGTTAGTCAGGCATCTCTCTCTTGTATTCTCTGTTAAGCTAGTCTATTAAATAGGCATTTAGAGTGGGGCTTCTAATTCTTATAAATTCTTCAAGGAATTATCAGGGTGAGCTACTACTTTTTTTTTTTTTTTTTTTTCCTGGAAAACCTAAATTTTTGATTTCCGTTGACAATAATAGGGTGAATAGCAAAAGAGGTGTCTCTGAAACAGGTCTCTGTAATGAGGTTTTAAAATGCCGTTTCTGTAGCATTATGGTCTTCCTGCTGTTTTCCTGGTCTGTGTGCTGTAGAGGGAAGTGCAGCGAGCTAGAGAGTTGGAATTTCTGCAAAAGTATCTGTTATGTACTAGGAGTGCTGTGCTTTGGAGGGAGATACCAGATATTTCTTAAGATCTTTAAAGCATGGTATGAAAAATCAGATTTTCCACATTCCCGCTTGCAGCTTAAATCCAGTGCAAACAGAGGCCTCTATTTCACAAGTACTTGTTTAACACTGGCTCTGCTTTTGAGACTCACTGAATTTTGGTGTATTCCAGGCCAGGAAAATCAAAGTCACATTGCGAAAATATCCTCCTGAAGTAAGTTATTACAGTTTAATGTAGTTGTAAAGGATGGCTTTTGGTTAAGGCGCTAGTCTGGGACTTGAGAGTTCAATCTGAGTTCAGTTCAAGGCTGTGACCCTGCCTGCAACTGTAGGTACATCAGGCAATCTTTTTGGGTCACAGTTCCCCACTCAGAAAATAACACTTGTTACTTTAGACTGAAGATTCTTACTACCTGTATGAATATAGCAAACATATAGAAACAGTCTGCCCTCAATCTGGTTCTTAGTTGCAACTGTAATGTAGATAATTAATAAATTAATTGTTCTAAGTTCTGTATCATGACTGTATTTCTGTGTTTTACAGTTCACATCATGGGGGATGTGAAACTGGTGACATCAACTCGAGTTTCCAAAACTGCCCTGACACTCAGCCCTACTGTGCCAGCAGAAGCACCAGCATTTACCCTTCCTCCTCGGAATATCCGAGTGCAGCTGGGAGCCACCGCCAGATTTGAGGGGAAGGTAAGAAATGAAGATGATAGAGGGATTGTCTGCTTGTTTTTTGTCCTTTCCTGAAGCTGCTTAGCTGGCTGCAGAAAGAGTGAMATTTCTAATTGCGTCTGCATTATAGGACCTTTGCTCTAGAAAAGTGCACCAGTGTTTCCTCTCCTGGCAGGCAGTAAGAGGGGGCAGGAGTACTACAAGTCAGCTTGTGAGTAGAAGAGTGTTTTACTAAGTGTAACCTAGATGAACATCCAAGGCACTGAGCTTAGTTATCAGTGAAAACTGCCTCCAGAGATGGCTCTGATGAGAGATGGTACATGTTATTCTACTGCATATTTATCTCCCTGCCTCCTAAAGCTGCTGCTTTGCAAAACTTCGTATGTAACAAAAGTAACTGTGCTGCAGCATATGCTTCCTAGTAGGCAAACTAGGAATCTGCAAGGAGAAAAGTTGTGAAATTTTATTTAACCGCACYACCTGCAATACATGTAGCTAATCTGAAAGCAGGAGGAGTTTTTTTCAGAGGAAAGTGATTTGTTCAAGTAAACATGTTACATCAACAGGAATAAAGCGTGTGGGTGATGGTGGGGAGACCCCAGATTCTCCTTTTCCTTTCATGCTTGGGACACTGAATTGTTCTTATTAGAATCTGTATTTTCTTCGTACTTCAGTATCGATTATCATCTCTTTCTTGTTCTGATTATTTCCCTTTCTTCTCATTTAACCCAGATCTTTCTCCTGGAGCCGCCACTTCTTCCTCTTGTCCCTTTAAGTTTCCTCGTGTCCCTGTTGTGCTCTGATTGTGTGCTGACAGCTATATTGTCTGACTGACAGCAGTCCTGGTCTTCGGAGTGATGAGATGTATCTGACAGAGGCAGGAAACTGCAGCTTCATTGTAACAAATGCAAGGGCTAAAAGGAATTTGGGATGTTCATAACTTTCAAAACTCTAACATAAACAGAGAACCAGTAGGGGGCACCTGATATTTACCTTGTTGTTTATGCAAGATCAGGCTAGAAACTGGATTTTTCTCTAGAAACTGCACAAAAACAATTTTTRAAGTATATCAATTTTAAAATGGAAAACCAAAACTTGTAGTTCTCAGATTGGGTTTCTTTGAGGAAAAGTTGATATTTTTCATAGAAGGTACATATTTCCAATGAAAGTGTTTAAGCCATAGAACAGTTTGATAGAAAACATTTAGATTTTTTTTGGAACAATTTACTTTTTATGGGAATTTTAAGACAGTCAGAAACACCTTCTCTGTATATGACACTAGCTGCTCGTAACGTGCATTCCTTTGCTTACTGTGCTTATATCCCTTTTCCATTATTTAACCTTGCTTAGTAGCAAATTCAGTTGAAAAAGGGTGACATACTGCTTCAATTTTTGTTCCATCCTGCAGGCTTTTTATTATTAGTCAAATGGAAGCAACTATAAACTCTAGTTACCTGTTAGTTCACTCTTGTTCAATCACTGCTTTAACTGGAGGAGGGAAGAACTGTTAGTTTTTCAGATCTAGTTTTAAAGTATTAATTCTTCTGGGTGTCATACTCCTGTCCTTTTTATCATTGCCTTGAGTGCTGGATGGGTGAAGTCTAAGGGTTTGTTCTAACAGCTTGGATAAAATGCTCGAGTTATTGTTTAGCCTGTCAGTTCTACTCAAGCTCCTTGAAGGAGCTGAGCTTTGGTTGAGGTCTTGACTTGAACATATTTGAAAATTTAAATTCCAGTTCTACCCATTTGCTGTTTGAGCATGGCTGAATCCCTTAATTTTCCATCCATAAAATGAGGATTGTAATAATACACTGGCCACATGCATGTCATGTAGATGAAGTAGCCCTTAATGCCTAGCACTTACAAAGCACTTTAAGCAATAAAGACCACAGCTTTGCTGAAATACATGCGAGGTCTGTAATCACTTTGTGGGAAGTAGCATACGTTACGTTGTATTGCACTGCTTGGCAAACTGAGATTAGACAATTACGGCCACTGCCTTTGGCATTTCAGCCTCTCGCTGTGCATGGGGCATTGACTGGTTTGGCTCAGTGCAGCTTGCTGCCCTGGGGAGCTTCATTTTGCCTCTCTTAGCTAACATAACTGAGAAGAAGCGTGCAACACAGCTGTAGACAAAACAGCAAATCTTTATCATTGAATCAGTTCCAAATTTCCTGGAATCTAAACTAGCTGGAGGCTGCAATATGAACTTGCATTTCTGCGGGAGGGGGAGGGCAAACAATGTACATTACAATAATTGGAAATAGTGAGTAATGGAGCACTGCGTGTTCTCCTTACTACCTTGCGCAAGGAAACTGAGCTTTGTAGTGAGCATACCACTTCAAACTGTCTGGGTGATGTGTTATTTGTAATGTAATGTGGTTGGGGAGCTTGCATTTGGTTCTTTTGCTCCTAGTCTGGTAATGTGACAGGGTGAGGGGACGCAATGCTACAGGCTGGAGGAACACTGTCACTTCATAACTGCAGTCTGATGAGGTTGCAGTCTACACAGCTCGTATCATCTGGGTCCATCTTTAGCTGCTAGTATGATATTGCTTTTTCTATTGCTTAACCGTTCTGGAGGTTCAGTAGGACAGTATTCACTAAGATTTAGTGATAGTGATAGCTACTGAACATAGGTTTTTCTGTCCTGGAAAATAGGCTACAGATGTTATGAAGGACTGTTGCTGATTCTCCACTTCATCACACAGTATAAGTATTAAACTAGGCTTAAAAGTTTTAAAAATGGCTAGACAGGAGATTTTCTTCAAAGAGTTCCTCTGCATTGGAATTTATCTTATCAGAAAGAACAAACATTTTGAGAATCCGAGACAGGATATAAATCTGATGCTGTGATGATCCTGTACTCTCATTAAGTGAACAAGGAGGAGAGAGCTCCAAATTCAAACTTTGCCTTTCTTTCCAACAGCACGTAAGATGTGTGAAACACAATTGAAGATGAAGGACAGTTCAGAAATTGAAAAATTTTCTGTAAACATAGGAAATCTGAGATAGAGGGGAACTGCAATTCCTGTTAACAGAAGTTCTCTTAATCCCTCCACTACCACCCTGGTTTTCTTACCAACATCTCCTCAGATTTATCCCTATCTTACTGCAGATTTGTTTTCTAGTGTGACGTTTGGGTAGAAAAGTGGCTTCTCATCTTTCATGCATGTGAACACAACTTTGGCCTGGAGCTTTGATTGAGGGGTGCAACCACTTAGTCAAGCAAAGGCAAGGTTACCTTCCCCCAGTGCTCCTCTCACCTCTGCAGYGCAGACCTCTCGGTCATCGATCAGTTGCTGAGCTGATTTTTATGGAAACCTTCCCAAAGTACTGTGGTGTGTTGTGGATTCCTAGTTTGTTAGGAGCTGACTGATGGATTTCTCACTGAACAGCACGTCTGGGGTGAACAGCTCAGGGCAGTAATCGCCCACCTTGTGCTAAGTCATTCTTGCTTGTCAGTTAGAGTCTTTAAGATGCTCCTGAAAAAAAGCAGGCCAAAATAATGTTGCCAGGCTTTGTTTAAGCTGTTTGCATCTCTTAGTCATTGTAATACACAATTAAAAATTTATCAGTGCATTACTGCATTAAATTGTGATTGCATGTCTTTCTAATTCAATTGTGCATCACTAGATTTCGTAACTTTCACTGGCCTAATAGTGACTCATGATTTCTTTCTTTGCAGCAAATACTGTAAGAGTTTCTGTGGCAAGTATTACACAGGAGAAGAGGGAAATTCTGGCCGTAGTATCTAAATAACTCTCTGTAAATCATCAGAGAAGGTGATATTCTGATGCCACAGATACCATTTGAATTCAGATTAGATAGAATTCCGTCCCCTTTCTGACCTGACTTTGGGTGATCATAAATTTCACTTTCTACAACGGTGCAGGATACTTTAATGACAATACAGAACACATGGCAATGCTGACCCATAAGTGTAAGAACCTTAACTATGTTTCTAGTCTAGAAATAAATTAACTTCAGTTTGTCCCACTTTCCTAGACTTAGATGTACTGTTTTATAGCAAAGGTTCAAAGAGTTGGAATAGACCGGTTTGGATGTAAATAATGTAATTTTCCATACAGTCAAATGAAATAAGACTTCTACAAATTTGCATGGTTTTGTGCCAGCTTGCCTGCCTGATTTCTTGGTATCCTGTTCAGAGCAAATATCCAGCCTGTTTTCTTAGTATCCTGCTCTTTGAAAGACTGTGAGCTCAGCGACTTAAGGCTGCTGCCTGTGTTATATCTGAGACTCCCATTTTCTTGTAAAGGCCTCTTTCCATCTAGAAATTGAACTTCTAAATATTGGACAACTTTATTCAGCTCTACATTCCCATTCTTTTAGAGGGGAAGGTATGTCTCCACTGTCGAATCTAGCAGTTATTTAAATATTGCCCTGATTCCACTCACATCTGCCTATGCATCTGCCAGAGTGTTGCCATTAGCCTGAGTTGGCCCACACTGGTGTTTAGGCTCCACTTTTGCTCGGGTTTGTGAGCCTTCCCATGTTTGTACTAAGGTAGCACGCAAGTCCTCCAGTTCTCTTTTCTGTGTTTTGAGGCACTGAAAGGTTCTTTCATGATTCTCTGGGAAAATCTCAGAAAGCAGCTTGGTTTTCTGCAGTAGAATAAATCTCTGGGATCCCAGAGTCCTGGTGATGCGTGTATGTGAGTAGAGCAGCAGTAATGCCTGATCCCAACAGAGCTCTGAACTCTTAGCTACCAACATAAGCTGTCAGCAAATGTTAGCACTTTGATCCCAGTTTCCCATATCCACACTAACTTTTGTATGAGAGACACAGAGAGGTTAAGAGATCTGTTTAGGTTCCATACAGCAAACTGATAGAAAAGCCAAGAATAGGAAACAGGAATCTTCACTGTTCTCTGACCGCTGAACCACATTCTCTTGATCATTTCCTCCCTATTTTAAGCTTCAGCTTCTGAGACCAATAAAGCAGTCTGCTGCAGGCTTGCTGCCTTAAAAAAAAAAAAAAAAAAAAGTGGTTGACCTCAACAATCATTTTCAGTTGTTAACTCTGTGATTAGCTGCCCACACATAACTTAAATGAACTTAAATAGCAGTAGAGTCATTACATCAAAAGCATGGTGTGAACATTTCTGATATGTGACTGAGTATCAAGCATTTAAAAATGGGCAAGTTCAAAGAGTGGCAGTTTCCAACAAACCCTTCCCTCTTCAGAGTGATATTAACCTTGTGCATTTGATTGGTGCAAGCAGTTAACTAATCCTCCTTTGGCTGCATAAGTGTATAATTTTTGAGGGTAATATTGACGGTCATTAATTTTATGAGTCTAAAGAATACTTGTGCTAAAGCTCTGCTTGAGGAGAACAGCCAAATGTCATGCTACGGACCACAGACTGATTGCCTAGGGGGCTGGGAAAGAATTTTTTTTCTCCTTGGATGAAGCATTGCGCAGTTGGCAACAGTGCATTATGGGTTTTTTCTACTTCATGCAAACCATCATGTATGATGTGTTGCCAGAACTGAGATACCAAACTACTAAATCTAGTCCAGTATTCTAACCTGTGAGCTATGTTTCATGTGAGTCATGTATGGACATAGGTGGTTCAGAGATTGAGTAAATGTTGGATTTAGTAGTTTGGTATTTGCTCCCCGTTAAGTAGTTCCTGTCCTGTTGTTCTCCTCCCCTCCCCTTCAAATAAGGGTTGGTGAACTGGACGGTAAATTTTCAGGTAAGCCAGGTCAATKTCAAATCCTGTCTCTAGTTAATGTGCTTTCTAGTTCTCCCCCGGTGTTGCAACACTCTGTCTCTGCCTTTTTTTTTTTTTTTCTCCTCACAGTAAGTCCAATGACATATTTGAACTTGCCAATGTCTGAGCTTCTCTTGCTGCTGGGGGTTGCACAGATACTGCTTGAAACACGATGCCTGAAAAAAAATAAACTGAGATTAGATAGGAAGAAATAGGAGGGGGCAGGGAAATTTAACTTACCTGTTTTATGATAAAGAGACCAATTCGTGTGGTTAAGAAATAAAGGGTAGGGAGGAAGTATTGAAAGGAAGTAGCGTTTGAAGGGGAAAACTACCGTAGCATTTTAAAATTTTCATTTGCCTGCTAACAAAAAAACTGAGATCTAACAAATTTGTTTTCTTCTGGCTGCCATACCATTGTTGAGTGGCAAAGCCTCTGTCGTCTTCTCTTTGCTTTGGACTTTGGGCAGCAATGTGTGCTCCAAGCCTCAGTCACAAGCACTCCAGAAATATGCCTTAATTATATTGTATGCCTGCATTCGGGATGGTAGGATCCGAAGTGAGAGAAGCCCAGATAATGACAGAGGACGAGGACATGGCACAAAGTCCTTTGCTGTTGGCATGAGATGTTCACTGTTACTAAATGTACTGCTCAGCTAATTGCATGACGCTGATAGTGGTTTTGGATCTGTATTTTCTGGAGGGATGACTGCTCTGGACCCCATGAGGAAA
Source organism: Rhea americana (assembly GCF_003343005.1). Classification (NCBI taxonomy): domain Eukaryota; kingdom Metazoa; phylum Chordata; class Aves; order Rheiformes; family Rheidae; genus Rhea; species Rhea americana. The sequence continues at coordinate 6,238,128 of NW_028186457.1, read as the reverse complement.
GACCTCAGGAAGGATCCATATTTTTGTGGGAGACAGTTGTCTGATGAAAGCAAACACTGGAGGAGAGGTAGTGGCAGGACTTGTGCTTAATCTGTAAAACTGCCATGCACTGTGATACTCTCAGAAGCATAATACGAAACACTGAGGCATATTTTTTAAAGAGGAATGAGTGACAAAAATTGTTGATTTAACTGGAGATTTTACTTGATTATTCTTTCTACCTGCTAGTGAGCATTTTGATAAATAAACATTTACTGTATATTCAGAAGTTGCTCAAACATTTTGTGTCAAATAGATACTGGAGAGTATAAAGCTGAAGGCATTTCTCGTATTATGAAAGTAGGAAAATGAACACAAATTAGGTGGCCCTGAACAGCCTATTGCACATCTTTCCTCTGGAGTTTTCTGCAGCTACTTCATCCTCCTTTGTGTAACTTGCTTCACGTTATACTCACTTACCACAGTGCTGATTTAAGCTGTTTGCATATTCTCATGAATAATGCATGCATTACTTTATTTTATACTCCTGTATTGCCATAAAGAAACATTGACTCAGAAGACATTCAGCTTTTGACAACATGGCCAAAGTGTGGGTGGCTGCTCTGCTGGGGAGTGGTCGAAGTGGGATTCGATCAAAATTGTTTCCCTGCAGGGCAACATCTTGCTCCAGAGTTATGCAAAGACCCTTCCCTTCACCAAGTTACACATGCAGCCATGTGCACATCATATGGCCTTCAAGGAAAACTGCAGGAGAAGGAGTGGCTGCTCAAGAGTTTGGATGAGAGCGGTGATCTGTGTGCTCTGACTCTGCCCCTCGGTGTCTTCAACTCAGAAGTTCACACCTGTCTCTCTGACACCTATGGGCATCATAATCATATTCAGGACTTTGCAGGAAGAAGCATGTGTGCAGTAAGTGTGTGGGACACTTCCCAGAAACACTGACCTTACTGCACTGTCACCTGCAATTGATCTGAGCGTGCGCTAAGGCAATAGCCAGGATTTCTGGATGTTTGGCAGCTCAGTTTGGTCAGAGCTTTTGCAGAGTTGCTCTGATATGCCAGACCTTCAGAAATCCCAGATAAGGCTAAAAATCCTCAAATTCCAACCAGATAAAATTTCTAAGCAGAAAAGAAGCCATGACTGAGGAAGACTGGACATACTATGTACCTACTCTTAATCACCATTTCTCAAGATTGTTTATATAATAGAGCCTGTTCTCAGTGACCCACTCACCCCCAAACTGTGGAAGAAATACATTGTTTGCCACTCTCATGTTTATTATTCTGTTTGTTTTCGGTGTTCTTTCCCATTTTGTTTATATATAACCAGTTGGGACAGAGACTCTTTGCTACTCTGTACAATACAAAGCAGAATGGCTCTCTGTTTTTGGTTGATTTAAGAACCACTGTAATAATTAAAGTAACTTTAAAAACTGATTTTTTTAACAATACTATGGTTAGACCCTTTTAAGGACCACTCAATAATAAACATGGAGTTAACAAGAATCTCTTACTTTGTATGCTATCTATCCAAACCAGTATTGTTTTAACTCAAGCCAGAACATACATCAGCTAATGCTGTCAAGTGTGTCTTACCATTAGACTTGATTTTGAAGGCAATAGTTTTCATTGGTAGGGATTTCTGGACTTGCTATTTTTCTGTAGTCCTTAAACATAAATCAAAGAAAAATTTCTTAAGTTGTGTTTTGAAATATTTGCAGAGGAAAAGGAGATAAATATTTGTATTGTGGTGTAAAGGAGGTTCAGTCTTTTACAGAAATGGTGATGGAATAAACACCCAAGAGTAATCATGAAGTCTGCAGTGTAGGGAAGAGAGGATAAAAATGTCCAAAAAAGGAATAAAAGAAAATCGAGATACACCCCAAGAGAAAGAGAGCTAATCAGCATATCCTAAATAGCAGGACAAAAGTAGTATGTTCAGAAATTGACTGTATAAGTCAAAGTAGAAGTGGTCAGTGTAATTTTTCTTGTTTTTCTTTTTACTTGTCCCGTGATGTTTAATCATCAATCTCTTAAATTTCAACAAAGTCTTATTAGATTCTTCAATTCTGCCTTTAATTTGAAAAATATCATCATCTTTTCCAGGCCATTTTCCCTTCCCCTGGGCCAGTGCATAAGTCTCTGTTGTGGTCAATTCTACTGGCAAACTCATCATGTAGCACTGGGCTTTCTTATTTAAATAAAAGTTCTTAGCAGCACATGAAACATGACTGCAGCTTATCATTATGATGTCTAAAAATTGCTTATTTAGGGGAATTGTGCATTTGGTTCCTTTCACGGTTGTAATAGATTGAAAGCTTAAAGAAGAAGACCTAGTAACTGGAAGTACTGGAGTAAGAGGAGTGAAACAGGGGAAGATTTTTTTTTTTTTTTCCTCTCCAGAGACGTCTCCTGTGGGGGGAAATACGAACTTCATATTTTCTCTTACTAGCTGACAAAAAAGGTAGAGTGGATTACTTCTCATCAGATTGTGTATTCAGCTAACCATAATATGTTTGTCTTCTCTAACAGTAAGTAAAGCTTCAGCTTTGTTCAAGTACCTTGCCTTGGTCTGACTGATGTGACCACAAAGGTGAGGCAGGAGGCTCACCACCTCATGCAACCTTGGGAGCATGTTCAATAGCAAAGTATGCATCTGATGACCTGTAAATGTGGTTGTGAGAGTTTGCCTGGCCTAAATTAAACCAAATTGTAGTTTTTGATACAATCCTGCTTTTCCTATCTAGAAAAGAAAGTAGTTGTTAATAGACAACAAACATGAATCTTTGTACAGAAGGCCACATGTGGAGAAGGTTTATATTCACATTCATCATCATTCACTGCTATTTGTCCAGTCCACACTCGCTCTATCATTGGACTCCAAAGCTAAAAATTTCTGCTTTTGATATGTTACTTGGTTCTGTTCACTGATGAGTGGAACATGAAGTTTGGAAACCTACTGCACAGAAAAAAAAAAAAAAACAAAAAAAAACTCCAAACAAACACCCCTCACACACCAAAAAATGAGCAGTATACTCCACCCCGCTTCCTCCTCCTTGCCATGTAAACTGCTGGATCCCTATCATTGGAGAAGTGCATGCTGAATAGAAGATAATGTTTTCTGTGAATCATGTACAAATGAACCCATTCATGAAGGAGAGAAACTAGGCAGTGAATCTAGTGTAAAAAAATTCAGGCCATTCCTTAGTCTTCCAATTTGACTTTCTAACTCTCAGACTTTCTGCTTGAGGAGTGTATTTCATAAAAGAGGTGTGCTAGACAGATGAGGTCCTRTTCTTCGCACATACAGAATGGAAAACCTTGAGATGAAGAAGGGTGAATCCCAGCTGCTTCTCTTTTTCCAAGGAGGAGCTCACAGGGAAGAAGACTTATTTATTTGTTTATTATTTTTATTGCTTCTGGAAGCAACACTTGCAGTGCTAGTGGAAAATGAAGTATTGTCTCMTTCTAGAAAGAAATGAAAATCTGTTGTTTATTTGTGGAAAGAAATTCTGTAGATTTGCCAGATGCCTGAACCATAACCATTTTCTGACTCCTGCTGCATGGCAAGATGAATGAAGCTACTGCTTCAGCTCACCAGGTCAGCTGTGTGGGGGCCCGCAATACTATATCTGAAGGTGTCTCGTGTAGGAAATAACCTTTTGGAAAGGAGTGAGACTGCTATCTGGGGTGGTGGTTGGTGAGGAAGAAATGACTTCCCTTGCTGTGCTGTCAGAACTCACATTTTACAGCTTTTTGCACTAGTATGAGCCAGAAAATCAAGGCATTCCAGTGACTGGTTGTCCCTGAGATGACTAATTCAGTGCAAGTGCCTACCTAAGCATGCTGAATTTATTCTTCTGTGAAACTTGAGAACTCATTTTCATTATATCTGGGATGGAGTATGTGGCAGTACTCCTCGTCTCTCCTGTGGTCAGTAATCTGGTAGTTAGAGGATGAGATTCCTGAGATGATAGGAAGCCTGTTTTTTGTCCTTTTCAGACTAAAGTTCAAAGCTTTCAACCTGTTCGGAAACCTAATTGCWAAGTTAATTGATTATGTTGGGTGGAAGGTGCTCAAACTCTATATGGTGCAGGAGGAATACGGCCATCTATCTCAGTGACCAGTTTTCCATGGACTGTTTCTGTAGTAAAATAGTTACTGAAATTGATATTAGGGATAGCCTGGAGTCTGGGCCTCCAAAGTCCTTCTGTGGATCTATCTCCAAGTGACCTGTCCAAGGCCTACTAAAAGTTGGTGGTAGAGCAATGAATTAAATCGTGTTTCTTAACTCAGAAATTAGTAACCTGACCTGTGGGCTACCCATTCCACATTAAGGATATGTTGTAGTGAGATTCTTGAGCTGATGTAATTTCTTATGCCTTTCTTCTTCAAAAAGGTTTTAGAAATATGCACACTGCATTAGCAAGTGAACACCTGGAAATGTTTCATTTTCAAAAAAAAAAAAAAAAAAAATTATTTCTAGTCTTTCTGGTGATGAAGGTGATAGCTTCACTCCCGGTAAATCAGTGCATTGCTGTAAAGCTGCAACCAGCCAAAACAAAGCAATCCTTGTCTTCTGAAAATACTTCAGCCAAGAGAAACGAGGAATGAGGAATCTAGCCTGGCACAAATTCCAAGTAAAGTCAGCTTTGCATGTCTTAGTCACTTTATATAGAGATCTTTGTAGTTCATGTGCAGACTGAGGTGAAGTGGGGAAATAAATTCCGTCATCTATCTTTCTAAATTTCCCTTATTTTTCTGCACCTTTTCATCTACAATAGTAAATGTTACTTTTATTCATTACAAATACAACAGTTGAACTTACCAGAACAGTAATTAAAAGTCATACTGTATGCTTATGGTCAACGTATGCACAACCTTCCCTGTAAGGATGACAACGATGTGCAAATGTAGTCCAAGGAAAATGGAGAAGCCAACACTGAGAAATTAAATACTGTTCATGGTAACCTGACTGTTGGTCACAGAATATCGAGCTGCTTTGATCCAACTCTGTACTCTGTCTCTTGACTTATGTTGAAGTGTTTGGAAAGGTGATTTTCTTGCAGCTCTGCAGCGGAGTGTCCAGTGATAATTGTGTAGCCTGAGAGCCTTGCGTTCTTTCCATGTGCACCATAATAACACAAGCACTCCTATAAATATGGTGCTGTTATAATTTATATTGTTCTTGCCAAGATTAGRGTATTAGTGTGATGCCCTCGCTATTTTGTAAACACTTGGTAAAGAAAAGGGGATGCTTTTACAGTAGTATCTGACATCTTGTATCTGAAATCATTTGTATCACGTTTCCCATACTCATCAGACTTAAATGATGAATCTGGAATTTTCCTAAAGGTTGCATACTTTTGGTCAATGAAATAAAACTGAACTGCTGGGAACTTTACTAAACAGCAGTTCAATATGCTTAAGCTTGATTCTTCTGTCTATATAATTTCTGCTGTTCCTTTATAAAAGAATAACTCAGCAGTTTGTTTCTACCGGAGGACAAACAAATATTTCAAAACCAAGTTAAATTAAAAGCCAGGCCACTGGTTTTAATAAGCCAGTAAGCAATAAAAATTATGATAACATCTTGGAAAGGGAGATTAAAGAATGATGGTGAATGGTATTGATTTTTGCGTATTTCATGGTAGCACTTAAAGAGCCTAATCCAGCTGGAGTCCTACTGTATGTTTGCTGATAATATTTAACACAAACACATACTGGAGTGGAGTTGGTCCCTGCTCAGGTGGCCTTTCTGTCTGAAACAACGGAGGAAATAGTGACACTCGCCCTCCTTGACACTCAGGTGAGGTTCTGAGACACAGAGGGATTTTCCTGTTTGTGCAAGATCACTTAAAGTGCATGCGTGGGTTAGGAACCGGACTGCACTCCTGGAGTTCGGTTCTCATCCGCTACCTTAAACGTGAGCCTGTCTGTCTTTGGAAGTAGATGTCTCTGCAACAAATACTTCTCGCTTTTTGAAGAGAAAGTTACAATTTCTAAGCAGATGAAAATGTCACCAATATCTTGGTGACTGCCCTTGGACTGTGAGTATCACTTAATGAGAATACAGTGGCAGAAATAGGTCCCTAGTGCCCTGATACAAGAGCTGTTCTAGTTTGTTTGCCTGTTGAGATATGGTAATGGGGAGAAGTAGATGAAGATTTGTCTCCTTGGAAGACTATTACATAATCAAGCGTTTAACGGAAAACATTATGTTGGGTTTGTTCTGGTCTTTCAGTCAGGATGCTAGTGACTTCAGTTAGATGGAGCTCTATTGAAAGCACRTGCAGAGTAAGCGCTTTTTTCCACAACCTAAATAAATGTAGCTATTTTTGAGTGCGCTTGTGTGTTGCTCTTACCAAGATCACAGCAATTTTACTTTTGAGAGAAAGCACTAGAAAGGAGAGGAAAGCCCACAAAATTTCTCTTGAACTCAGCCTTTCTATAAATATTTATTCTGGACTGCTGAGCTAGAAGCTCATAGCTACATCAATTTATATTTCGGTTAGTGCGCTAAGAGTTGATTTTCTTATAAGCAGTTTTTGCTTAGCCGCTTATTTTTAATGCAGCAATTTATCTATTGTACTGTACAAGTTATCTTTGCTAAGCTGTTAAGTTTTTGTGCTAAGACTATAAAGCTTAACTATAAATTTTACAGATTTTTATAGGATAAAAGCATTGCTGAGAGATGGTAAGAAGCAGTTGATGTTTTATAGGGGGCTTGTGTGTGAAAGTCTTAAATACTTAATACATAGCAGTAAGTTAGAATAAACAATGCAATGAGAAATGCTAAATGTTTAGGATATGTAATGTATTCATATTTTCACACTCCAGTATTGCATTTTATAYACTTGTATGTTCATATCAGTTGTATTTTTTAATGCAACTTAAACAAGCAACATGTCATGCCCAATCTGGTTGCTAGCCCTAGAAAGTAGCAGTAGCAGTGGGGACAGTACAACTAACTGAGGAGAATGTTTATAACCTACCCAGGACACTGCCTTTGCCAGCAGCATTCGTTGCTATTGGCGGACAGTCTTCAAATGAACGTTGAGCTGTGCATTCAGCTCGGCAACACGAAGCAGTTTCAGTGTTTTCTGTGGCTGCTGCCAGACTACTAAATTGCAGGAAATAAATCTTGTCTGGCTGGAAATTGATAAGAGTACAGACATGTTCATTCAGAGTGAAGGGTTTCTATTACCACCTTACAGCCCAGATGTGGATTGCTGCCCTCAGTWATGGATTTCATTGCTACAAAGCCTATTTTCCAGTAGTTGTGTTTTGTGTGCAGAAAGAAAGCAGGTTTATTTATTTTTATTAATKTTCCACGGTAAATCTTGCGTGGTGTGTATACATAGTGTATAAATTCATACAGATTCCTTGCCTGCAAGTAGCATGTATTGATGCAGTGTTCCCAAAAGTAGCATCCCTAAGCTAGGAACATATGAAGATGCAAGCTGTTCTGGTCAATGCTCTCTGCAAATAACTGGTGCTGTTTAGTATTGCTTATTTGTGGTATCTCTGGAGTTTCTTGACCTGATGAWGTCCCAGTCTCAAGCTGTGGTGCAGAGTTTGTCTGGATTGTGTGAGATAATAAAGCTAAATATTTACAATTTTCCTCCAAAGTGGGATCACATGCACATGTTGCTAGTGACAGAGTGTAATCCGGGAGTTAATTTCAGCTTGTGTATGTTGGAGGGGTCTCCTGGTTTGTGCACTTTGGTCTCAACTTGATCTTCATCCACCTTTCTGAGTTCTTCCTGAATGATCTACAACTGATGTTAAAAATCTTTTTCTTAGATGTTAAAAGCTGAAGTATCTATGAGGGGAAGAGGGGAGAAAGTTTTTCAGTGTGCTTTCTCGTATGTTAAACTGTTTTACATTTGAGCTTTTTTTCTAGGGCTGCCAAATAAAACTTACAAACAAAAGTAGCAGCAAACACAGTAACTCAGTCTTTCCTGTCGAAGTGGAAATGAATGAACTGCTTTGGGTATTCAGACAGCTCTCACAACACAGCGAAACTCTGGTCTAACTTTTCAAAATCTCGTTTTTCTGCAGCAGAGATTCCCACAGTTCTGAAATGAACACTGCTCCCATCAGGAAAGTTCTGGCATGCTCCTAACCTCATTGATAGAGGATAGAGTTAAAGCAGTTGCTTAATTTGGTAACATTTGATGGGTATCTTGATTCAGGATAACCAAAGATGGAGGGGAAAGGAGTGAGGGAGTCAGATGTTCTAGATGCTTGCTGGGGTACCTGGAACAATTAGTACGAGATCTTTCCATTCAGCAGCCACAGTTATTTCCCTTTGAATTCATTTGTATTCTTACTGCATAATCCTGAATGACCCATAATCACGCATAAGTCTGGCTATTTCTTTGCTTTTTTGGCATTTTAAACTATTCAAACTGTTTGGCACCCCATAAAATTTAACGCATTTTAAAAGGCCTTAACACCAGTCCCCAGTTCATCAATGAAGAAAGCTTCCTCTTTGACACAGAAAACCCTCAAAAATCCGCAGATTTTTTATGTTTGTTTTGGGGGTGGCAGTGGTGGGTTTTTTTTAACTTTGATTTAGGAGGAGCTTAGAAGCAGGGAACTTACTGTGGCCTTCTGTGGTGTCCAGTGTGGCTGTTAACATTGTCATCTTTGTAACAATGTTTTGCAAGCTTCTAGTTCTGTTACAGATAGTATTAGGTGATGCTGATGAGCTTTTGTCATTATTCAAAGTATGAAGAGCAGCTGTTCTCCTGTGCTGCACCTTCAGTTCAGTCCAGGTCTAGATTGTTTGTGGCAAATCTTTTGGCAGGGAGAARGTAGGGTCAGATGATTTGATCTGAGGTTACTGAATATGGAAACCTAGTTTCCTTTCAGTGTGGGTTTGGCAAATTCTCTGAGGGTTTCTACATCTCATTTCCTCAGCTGTGAAATCAGAGCGACGTTTTCCCACATATGACAGCTATGGAACAGAGACAGTCTTCAGCATGTACATAACTCAGTATTCTGCACACTGTTCTGGTTTGTGACAAGGTATCAGAATTTCACCACTTTGCTTGTCATCTTTGTGTGTCAAGTGTAGCTTATTAAAACATGCAACAACTTCAGGGGAGCAGCAGGCTGGACAGTATTGGGGAGTGAGTGAGGGAGCTAGCCTGAACTTCTCCTAGACTTTGGCAAAGGTTTATGGCATCTGACTGCTTTTGATTTGCCAGCCCAAACAAACTTCAAAAAATAGGGGAAGACTTGGGACAATGTCTGAAGATAGATCTAAAGAGTAACAGAGATTCAACATACTTATAACCCCATGGTAAGTGCAGAAAAGTTGTATTTCAATGGGAGAGGAGGGAAAAAAAATGCAGGCGAGCTATATGGGCTCTTTGCATAAAACTTGCCTCATGTGTTTACAGCGGTAGGTCAACTGGCTACAGTGTGGAAAAGTAGAAAGGCAGATGTTGCCTCTGGAATCACTAATTAAAGCTCCATCAGAAAGCCACCACCATTCTGGGACTACAACACTTGTGTGAAAATGCCTGCATTAGTGTAACGGATGTTTAGGAACATTATCAGGTCCATTAACTGATTAATTATATAGATACACAGAAATGTGTTCCTCTGTACATTGTGTGTTCTCCTTCTGTCCGGTGTACTGCAAAGGGTAGAGTGCACCTTAATAGCATTCCCTGTTCCATCTGAATAACGTTTAAAATTATTTTGGAGCTGTCTGAAGAGGCCTAACACAGTGCTACCTCAAATGCAATAAATTTAAACTAATTCTTTAGATGAAATAAAACTTAATTTGGGAAAAGCACCTAGGCATATGATTAATTCCAAAAGAATTAAGAATTAAGTACAGCTTAAGCATATTCTTAAGAACTACATTGATTGGGACTCATATCTGAACTTAAAACTGAAATTTGCAACTCTGAAATTCCACTTGAGTCCTTTGGAAGAGAGACGGACTTGTTGACATTAAGGTTCCTGGGAAGGCATTGCCTTATTCAGATAACTAGCTATATTCTGGTTACTAAACACACAATCAATATACGTGCACCTCTAGGAACTCTCCACACTGAATTTTACAAGAAATTATTGTTAAATAAAAAGATACGAAGAGAAATGAAGTGCAGCTGTGGTCTACTTTTTGGTTAGCAGAGCATGTCTTCCATGGATAGGTCATCAAATTTTTCCTGTTGGAAGTACTGTAAATGCTCATTCCCCTAAAGAATGGTGCTGGCTTGTGTCGTGCTCAGCACCTCTGTAATCTGCGAAAAGGGGCCTAGGTTAGAGGAACCTTTAGCCTTATCCAGTACAGATATTTTTATACATATCTGATCTGCTGTTTAGCCATTTGAAGCCACATGCAGTATTTTTTAAATCTGGATATTTACCTCTTTTGTTTATATTTTTTTCTGCTTTGACCCTTGAGAGTTTTCTTTTAGGGTTTTTATAATGCTCGATCTTGGGCTTTAAGGTTTGTATCCTTGATCCAAGGTCTGGGAAGAGGGGTCCTCAAATACACTATATTCTGTACTAGGGAAGGGATAAATCTAATTATGTGTTGTTTTACTGAACACTGTACTTCTGTTCCCTTTTACTTCATCTTAAAATTTGGGTGGAGGGAAGAGAGTGAAGGAGTGCTGAATTTTTGTGGAAACCAAGGTTGACTTGAAAAGGGTGTATTTCAGTATCGACCCTTCTGCTGTTCACACAGTGCTGTACATGCAGCCTGGGAGGCCTGACCGAGCCTGTGCGAATGTTGTACTAAGCTACTGCACTTGCTTAAACTTGAATGCTCCAGAGCATAACTTCTGGCTACTCTCTAAATTCCCACTATATGCAGGAGGCATATCTAGTTTGGGGATCATCTCATAGCTTGACATTTTTGGATGGAAAATACAAACCAGCTTTTTCCTATCTTTTGTGTAAAGCTTCACAAAAGTTTAGGGTCCACAGTGTCTTCCCTACAAAGAGGACTACTGATTTCTAAGAACTCTCTAATGTATTACTGTTTTACGTACTTTTCATTTCTGGTGACATATTTTGCCCATGACCACCATAATGGCCATGACCATTTTGTCCTTGGGTACCTGTATTCTTACACAATTAGAAATTGTGAGATGCACAAGCAGTTCAGTAGACCTGGTTACATATTTTTCTTCTAAATTATCTAAATAGCACATACATGTAGTGTCAGTACTGGTTTATGGTCTAAACCGAAAGCATGTTTCCAGCCTCTCTAACAAGTCCGAATGAAGCATGGCAGAGTCAGTGAAGCAAGATCTAATGAATTTTCATCACTATGAAAGAATTTTGTGTGAGAAAACTCTTGTCTTTTTGCTGCAGAGTTTTAGATTGTCAGTACTGAGCATTAGGGATGGAATAAACACACATGCATGACAGAGTAATTCTTCCATGTGATCAAATGTTTTCCACACTTTCTAGGGTGACTGGACCTTTTGCCAAGGAGATGCACAGACCTTTTCAGATTGCCAGACAGCAAAATCAAATTCAAAGGATGGATCTCTCCAGTGAAAATACACAGATCTTTATCTTTCCCTAGCTTCCATTTCACCTGAATCCTGCAATACAATCTAGATATTAGACCCAGGATCTGTAATCTGAACCCTTTGCATATGAGTTTATGATATTATGGATTTTTAATAGACTTCTAGAAAAAAAACTGAAGTATACTGTTCTTCMTTCATATCCCCATATTTGTGCACAGCGGACAAAATGAATGAGAAGTGCTCAACATTTGCTGTTGTGTTTTAAATCGGTAAAAAATACACGTCATTCAGCATATTCTGAAGTTAAGCCAAAGGTTTTTCCGTGAGATTAAGAAGAGTCACGCTTCCTATGGTACACTAAAGGTTATATTGCAGCAGTGATTTTAAAGGAGCAGTCTTTAACCAAGAGGGAGAATGTGCTAAGTCTCTTTCACCTTCTGACTCTCCTTACACTTGCACTGTTTTATGAATGGCGTCTTCAGGTAATTGTTTTTCATCTCACATCATGGCAAAGGGAACACTGAGGAAGACGCTCTGTGTTGGTGATGTAGCCTGTGATCTCTCTACTTGAGACTGTAAGAGAATCTGAGATTTTCAACATCGACACTATTAAAAATATCAACAACAGTATCAACATCAGCTGTATCAAAGAGTTCAATTTAGCAGAAGTTTTCTCTTCATTGCCACAAGTGAGAACCAAGCAAAGCCTGTATAGTTTGAAGTTTCTGTAGGTAAAACCTAGAGACAAGCTTAACATAACTACGTATGGCTTGATATTGCTTAAAATAGAACATGGTGACTGCAGAGACGGGTTATTTGGAGACTGCGGAATGAGTTGTAGCATTTGGAGGTGCTTTGCAGATGTTTTATTCTATTTTCTACTTTATTTTTCTATGTCTCCTGCCCTTTTCTTTTTTAAAGACAAGAATCTGTTTGAAGACTTCTGTTGTCRGTTTTCTGTCACTGCTCCACATCATTTGGGAGAAGAACCAGATAATTTGCACACACCAGTTGTGCAGGCTTATGTCTTCTGAGTAGTGTTCCAGTAAAGGCTACACCCAGAGAACTAATTTATGAGGATTGTATGCACATGGAAGAAGAAACCTAAACACCAGATGTAATGTATCAGAGTTTAGCACTTAAACAAAAACATACCCAAGGGTTACAGAAAGACCAGTGTTGTTTCTTGTAGGTACTATAGGTAATGCTTTGAAGTGAGCTATGTTTAGTCCTACTAATAGATTCCATTTTTGTTTTAAATGAGACTATCATAGATTCTAGACTACTCCACAGAAGAGGTATCATTATTTGCTTTGTTTGCAAGGTCATAGATAAGTCCACAAATATTTAACATGTTCATGTTTAACCTTGCCAGGGAGGTTCTCTGTTTTAGAAGCAAACTTTTAAAATGGATAAACTATTCTTGATATATGGTTTGTGTGTGTTTAAAGTCTCAGAAGGAGCTTAACAATGTATCATGTTCGCTTTCCTTTATCAAGAACATCTGTAGTTCATTTGTCAGAGTGGACTGCAGTTTAGACCTGACAGAAGCATTGTTACAAGACTTGTGAAATAGGTGTGCTGTCCAGAATCATATTTCCCACCTGCCCTAATCAAAACAATAGAATAAAACTCTAGCATCTATTAGATGGAGTAATATTCATGATGCTCACATCATAATCTCTACAGTTTTGTCATACTTTTCTTCTACATACAATTCTTCTACATACAATTCTTCTACATACAGTTCTTCTAAGATTGACAGAAATAGTTCACATGCATATGAACTATAAGAGTAAGAAGTAGCTTTTTTCTTGTTAGAAAGCAAACTGGATAGGGCATGTGCTAGAGTGTACCCAGTTCTTAGCATCCTCTACTAAGTCTGTTCTCAAGCACTTGATTTCTCTCACAAGCCTTTTGATGAAGATCAGGATACAGAAACTCTTAGCTCTTAATTGAAGGCAGGTAGAGGACACTGGTTAGAGTTTGATAACTATGGGAACCATCTCTTTTTTTACATGACCTACCAGGAATATCATAAGCCACATCCACAGAACAGCTGTTAACTGCCTGGATTGGATCTTTGGGGCTGCAGAAAGGTACTGGGTTGCCTTCAACTGCTTGACCTTCAACTAAATCCATCTATCAGGTAACTTGGAATAAAATGATCGGTTTTCTTCTTTGCTGATACCTAGATATTGGAAGGAGAGCTTTACTGTAAAGTCTCTACMATATTTCAAGTGTAAGTAAGTTGCTATATGATGCTTTTTTCCTATGTCTTCAGTTCTTTGAATAGAATTACATTTAAAAATTTGTTATGCTACTTAATTGCATTCTTGTTTTCTTGATACAGTCTGGTGGATCTATTGATTTCTGAATGTATTGCTTAAGTTTTGCAAAAGGCGCTAGTATTTTACCTTCTGCTAGATAATGAGTAGCTGCCAGGTCAAGTCTTTACTTTTTTATGACCAGCTTTTATTTGAAGACAGCAGAATAAAGATCAAACTCTGTCAACCACTGCAGGTGTTCTACTCTTCCCTTCCTTCTTAGCTCAATTCTGTCTTGTTTGCCTCTTAAGTCTCCTCTTGATGTGGCCCCTAATGAACTCCCCAAATCATAATCTCTGAAGGAGCTCACTGGCAACATCTATTAAGTGTAAGTGAGGCTGTCTTCTTTTTATTCCTTTTTTAAGTTCAGATCTCTGTAAGCCTTTTCAGGGCTACAGTTCCAAAGAGTGATTGGTTCCTAGTTGAACGTGGCAATAAGACAGAGGATGGACTGCAAAGGATTTTCAAAAAGCTAGCTCCCTCTTGTGATATTTAATGTTAAGATGGGTAACCATCCCAACAAGCAAGACTCCTGCCCTTCTGCTAGAGGAGTTTGCTGCTGTCAGACATTATCTACCAACCCACTGACCAGTTTATCTTACAGTCTTTGCTGGGCAGGGTTTTCTGTGGAGGACTCCTTTTTCCCTGCAGGAGGAATGAATAATCATTAGAAAGAAAAGATACAGTGAGTTACCATGTATTCATGGTAAAAATGAAGGGTTAAAATGATGCTAATGTCAAATATGGCAAGAAGGAATCCAGCCTTACATGACTACACTTCAACCATTTGCTGTGGTTTCTCTTGGAATTCAATGTCCGTGATCTTATAGCCATAGTCTCTTCCAGCTTTGTTTTCGTGACAGTCCAACTAATCCATTTTTCCTTAAGGCAGATTAAACTTCATACCTCTCGTTCCTGATAGGTGTTTGTCTAATCTGTTCTTAAAAACCCACAGTCATGGTAAACTTCCATGTTTAGGTATGTTCATATATTGTATTATATGAAATGATCTTTAAGAGGAGCATTATTTTGAATGGTGACTTCATGACAGTTGTCCGTTTGCCTGCCTTTCTTGGTAGAACTTTTGTTGTCCCAGTCAGCATACAATGTACTTTTGGGGGATTTTGCAATCCAAGACAGGCTTTTGATAGGCTATTTCATTTCTTACCTCATTGTGCTGTGTGTTGCTATGACCTTGAGTAGCAATATGTGACATTGGGACTAAATTCTTTTCGGTTGTCCCATGTGACAGGACAAGAGGCAATGGGCAAAAACTGAACCACAGGAAATTCCGCTTGAATGTGACAGGGAATCTCTTCACTGTGAGAGTGACAGAGCACTGCAACAGGCTGCCCAGAGAGGTTGTGGAGTCTCCTTCTCTGGAGATATTCAGAGCCTGTCTGGATGCAACGCTGTCCAACATGCTGTAGGTAACCCTGCTTGAGCAGCGGGGGTTGGACAGGATGATCTCTAGAGGTCCCTTCCAGCCTTACCAATTCTATGATTCTATGATTCTGTGACATATATCTAGTCCTTAACATCAAGCACTGAGCACTTCAGTTAGTGTAATGAACAGAATATTAGAATATGTCATGTAATGTTTGCCATCATTTCCAGTAGTCTGGAGGTGCTCTAGTCAGAATGACTCTCACTCAGCAATAGTACGCTCTCCAGCAACGTTCACTGTTATCTACACTTCAGATTATTACTAACTGTGGCTGACTCTTCTGGATGCTCTGGGTTTGTGTTCGTTGTTAACCTCAGGGGAGCCAGTGGTGGTTACCACAAAGCAGTACATGACTCTAAAGGTAAAAGCGTAAACTAAAAGAGTGCATCATATTAACCCTAAATTGCTGCTGCAACTATGATGCATCTGAGCAGACAAACTGCTGTTGTTTTTTTTTTTGTTTTGTTTTGTCTTGTTTTGTTTTTTAATTGGTACATAAGCAGCCATTGTGTGGAGCATAGCTACTGGCCAAGTTTTGGAAAGTCTTTCTTGCACTTTGGAATGGTCAAGGAAAAGAGTCATTGAACCTATTTGTCTGTATTGGTCACTGAATGCCTGTAGGCTTGTGAAAATGGAGTCTAGTTTGTAGGAAGGTGTTTTTGAATGTTACTGTCCTTTGGAAGGATAGCTTCATAGATTTGTTGTATTCTTTTCTTTTTCTTTCTTTTCTTGGGGATCTGAGACCATCCGTTTTCAATGAGATTCCCCTAGGCCTAGATGCAGAACTGAATCTAGAGAGCAGAAGTTTCAAAGCAACAGCTCTTCCCTCTTCCTGTGTGGATGGATAGAGCAAAAGGCCTGTTTTGTCATAGCAGACTTCTTCAGGAAGGCCCTAAGCAATTGATGGGTCCAGCCAAAACCTCAAAACCCTTGTTTGTGCTAATTCAGGGGTTATTTGCTGCTTGCTGTCAATTTTCTCCTTGTTAGCATTGTACAGCCGGTTAAGAAAAGCCGTAACCTCACTGGGACTGGCAATACTCATATAGGCCAGGCTGTAAATAAAGGTTATAGCCCTCTGCTGCTGGGCATTAAATAAGCAGATAAATTTCTCTTTGCTGTGGATTATTCAAGGCAGATGTTTTTACTGATTCTGGAAAGGTTAGGGAGGAATATAAAACCTGCTGCAGTTCTGGAATTGATCCATTAGGATCAAAACCTAGTAACTAGTGATTTGTTTAAGGATTCCTGACACTTTTATGGCAAGACTGTGTATTTCAGAGAGGGCTGACTCAGTTTGAAACACATTCCAAGCCCAAACCTGAAATAAATCCTCACAGAAAAGCGGTTCTGTAAACTTCTGCTTTCCCATCATTTCATTTTCATCAAAAAAATGAACGAAAAAAAAAATACAGCATTTGGGAAGAGAATGACTCAAACTTTTGAAAGGATATGGCATGCTGATTGCCTGCATTTGTAATTTTCTGTGTGACATTTCCTAAGTGTAGAGGTGTGCATGACCAAAATAATACAGATGTAGGAAGCATGAAATAAACAGACGTGGAAAAAATGGTAAAATACTTAAAATAGGCTCAGCTGTGTGATATTGGATGGGCATATGTAATTATCTGCCGGAACTTAATGGGCCAGGTACAAATGGCCTCATGTGGTCCAAGAGGGACTTAGGAATACRGTAAAACAAAAGCAAAAGTGGAAGGAAAATGCTTCCCACTGCTTCAACCCCCTTAGTTCACCAGGAGAAGTGATGGACGGTTTGTACTTCGGCCATTTGAAGCTGGATAAAACAGTATGTAATAGAAAATACCAGATGGAATGATTGTGAATTGGAAAAATAGTAAATATAGTAGGTGAAGTGTAATTAATGACTTGTATTCATAGGCCAGAATCTCAGCAGCTGTGAACTGACGTGGCAAACTAACATTAGTCAAGATGTTATGATGTAATGCACTGAGGTGGCAGTTCTTCATGTCAGCCCGAGTGCTGTTCTGTGGATTTACTGTATCCCCCTTGAAATAGCAGTTTCAAAGACACTTTGCCTAAAATATTTCACATTTAAGGAAAACTTAAGTTAATATTTATTAGAGCAGGAATGAGAAGTAGAAACGCCATTCTAATGGATTCTTTGGCTTGGTGAATCACTTCATCTCTTTGTTGCTCTCTTAATCTAGAAAGAGAAGATAGATAGGGCATTACTAAAGTAATAGTCAGAAAGGGCTCTCTGCTACAAGTAACTTTCTGTACCAGTGAGCGTATTATCAGCACACAAATGCTAGACTACTGTAAAAATGACATCTTCATTCTTCATAGCCTCCTTTTTGGGAAAATGAGATGCGCTGGGAAAGATATCCCTTCTGGGAGCCCACTCTGTGAGTAAGCACTAAACCGGTGTGCTGAAATAGTGCTAAGGGGCATCACTTGGTGGAAGCTACTGTTTTTTAGATAGCACAGGAAAGAAAAGGCACAGCCACATAGAGCTCTAAAAAGATGCAGTGGTTATTTTAAACAGTAACCAAGACTCCTTGTTGCACAGGATCCCACAATTCATTCATCATAGAACATGGTTATTACATAGGTAAAGATAAACTTAGAAAGAACTTGAGAAGTTTGTACCAGAAGTGGAAAGTTTTTCCAGCTTATTCAGTGTATTCATATGCTTGGCAAACATTAACATCCTGTAACAACGTCTTGTATAATAAGTAAATAGTGCCAGGAAGAAGGGATCACCACATCGCTAGCAAAATTAATTTGTTCAAACTGATACCCGATGAATTAAAGGAAAGAGAAACATTTCTGGCAGCTGTAAATTAAGCTCTGACGGATGAGAAACCCAGCTGGAGTGAATTGGGCAGGATTAGAAATGACAGGTCTGCAAAGAAGAGAACCTAGGAACAGGTAARGCTGGTTGGCTAAAGATTGCAATTTGGGTAGTAAGTGTTGTGCAGCAGAAGGCGGCAGAGCTGAAATGCTGAACTGAAAAAGAGAGGAGGCTGCTGGGAGAAATCTGGACAAGGCACAACCAAGCCTTCTTCAAATCAAGACAGGTCATCAAAATTTTGTCCACCTGGAGGCTGAGGGGCTTCCTATTCGGTTGTCAGGTTTTGATAACATGGGTCAGAATGCAGCATTGCTGCTTTCTCAGTGAGCAAACACAGCTACAAAGAGTACGCATCCCACTTCATCTTGATCCACTCAGTTACTTTATGACATTTAGGCAAAGGATCAAAGAGCTGGAAGATCGAGAGCTAACATATCAGMGTGGGGAAAAGAAAGAAGGGGGAAATACTGTAATCAAGAGTTGTTATGACGACTGAGGAAGTGTTGTAACAGTTAACACATACTAAAGCAACCTTCAAAGACAATGGCATCTCATATAAAGCAGAGGAGGAATCTTTGCCTGATGAGTTAATTCTGTGGGGAAAACTGATATATGTCTGTTTTTTCCATATTTTTATCAAAAAAAAGGAAAAAAGACAGATCCTCAGCTGTGTTTCAGCCACCTCATTGAAATCAGTGATTGTTGTCAGTTTTGCCAACTGAAGGATCTGTCTGCAAATCTGGAGGTATCATTAACATGGCATTAATGTGGGCAGGAATATATTAATACAGTAACTATTTAATGAGCATAGGACTGCTTTGTGTTGTTGAAATCTCTTCTCTGGGCTACCAACAGATCACAAAGCTACTTATATGCAGCAGTATTTGTGACTATATCTAGGTCTTTATATTCTGCCACCATAACTTCAGATTGCCTCTTAATGGCACTTTCTCAGATGGCAGCTTCTTATATTCTGCTTTTAAGGACCGAGACAATAGTTGTCAAGTGAAAGTGCCTGCATCTCTTGACTGTATATTGGCAGGAGTTACCACTTCTCAGCACATCTGAAAACTAGATAGATCCATACAGATTTACAGTAGAAGCCTAATCCTTGGCAACCATGATATAAATGCTTGATCTATATACCTTGCATATTCAGAGGTATGGCAAAAGTTTTGCTTTTGAGTGGGAAGCTGAGTGTGATTGTTCTTTGTTAGTGCCTTTGATATGTCTGCAGGCAAACAGATCTAGAGGAAAACTTTTGGTGCATAGGTATCCATCTGCTGACTAGTCTTATGACTTTAACAGTTCCACTTATCCAAGAGTTTCTTCATTTCATTAGGTTCTGCCATTTGGCTTGCAAAGAGTATGTGCTTAACAGCTCCTGTGTCAAGAACTTTCCACTGCATTGCTGAATACCCAGCATTTCTTCCTAATATGATCATCTGTTGTTTACCTTCTTTCTGCCTTCTCTCTCCCATCTTTCCAGGTCAGAGGCTACCCAGAGCCTCAGATCACATGGTACAGAAATGGGCACCCTGTCCCAGAGGGAGAACATTATATAGTGGACCGCAGCATTCGGGGGATATTCAGCTTGGTAATCAAAGGTGTGCAGGAAGGTGATGGTGGTAAATACACCTGCGAGGCTGCAAATGATGGTGGAGTTCGTCAGGTGACTGTGGAATTGACGGTGGAAGGTAAGAGCATACTTACACTGCTATTGTGATGATTACAGAGTTTCACTGAGTGGACAAGGTGTATTAAACTGTCTGGTTAAGATCATAACTGTACATACATGGTTTCTCACTGGAGCAGGAGTAAGACTTATTAATTGTATTGCTGTTGTCTTTGGGAGAGTGATCTGACAGGACTGGAAGGCAGAAATCCCATTGTCCTAGCCCTCACTCTAATATGAGCACAGGGAGTAGGGCACAAAGTCCTGTATTTAGAGAATGTTTTGCTAATTTCTAATGTTACTATTTTTGCATGCTATACTTAACAACTTTCTCCATCCTSCATCTCCTCTGGTGATCTGTAAGCTATGAACGGTGTGTTAACCCTATTCATTCACAGGAATTTTCTTGCAAAAAAATSATAAAATATTTTGAAAAATTAGGTGGAGGCTTCTGTCAGAACAATGAAAGCTTTGACATCTGTGATGTAGTTCATGTTCAGTGGCACACTGTATTGCCAAGCAGGGTAGAACGTATTCTAGTGAGGGAATATGTGATTACTGTGAATAACATTTATATTTTATATTTTCTGACCCCTTAGTAGTAATCTAGCTTTACAAATTAARATTGACTTCATATTGGAGACTATGTTGCATATCAAGGACCTGACTGAAGCGAGTAAAAACTCTTACATTTGTTATCGTACAGATACTGGATTCGTACTTACAAAATTATAAACAGGTTACAAATTGTCTAAGAAAATGTTTGCGAACAGGATGTGTATTTTTCTAATCCCCCAAAGAAGGCAGAAATATTCTAATAGCTGTAAAGGACCTCTTTTTTCTAGAAGCTGGGCCATCAGTTTGAAACAGCCCAAAAGATCTTTCAGAAGTTTCATGAAAGAAACAGMCATCTTCTGCCTGTCTCTTCCTTTTTCCTCTAGGAGAAGAGGGATTCTGACTGTACATGTTCTGCTTGTGAGGGGCAAAGTTTGAACCTTCAACTACTGTGAGCAGCTTTGTCTTCTCCAAGCTCCATCCTTTCTTTTGAGTCTCCCTTCCATTGATTCCTCATCCAGYGCTGTGGTGGTTTTAACAGCCTTCCTGCTACCATATCTGAACTACTTGTTATATTAACCTTTGATTGCTGTTCCATTCTTGGCTTTACTTRTGGGCTTTCCTTCCTGGGGTCTTAAGAGAACACTGGTTTGGATTYCTTTTTGAGGTTGTCTGTGGGGGTGTCTTCTTTGCCCCTTTCCTCTGAGTTGCTCTGTGGCTACACTCAGCAGCATAGTCAGCCTGAGCTGGCTCTGGTGGAAGGGCTCAATGGACTAATACAATTCCATTTTATCACTAAATAAATACCCTTTTTTTTAAGTGGCAGCCATCCATGTATCCATCAAGCATCAATTTTGCAATGTGTATGATTATGTGTGACTCCCAACTGAAACCTGTGAAGTTCTATCTGCTGAAGTAATTGTTGAAACTAGCTATGTATGACTGTAAAATTTCAGCTCATACAACACGTAGTTAGTTTTAGCTACAGCTGCTCTTTTGGTGGGATTCATCATATTATGAGCTTCCCTTCATATTAACTCTCTGCTAGTCTAACAAGAGAACCTGCACCACCAGCGCTGTACAGCCTTAGGAGGCATGCAGTATAAACAAGAAGGGGATAAACAAGATGAGGGAACAGGCACGGAGCGCAGAAGTGCTTTTCCCCAGCATCACATAGTAGTGACAGGCTGGGTTCACGAAGGCATCAGCCTTGCTCTGCCTTTCATCCTGAGATGCGAGACAAGATGTGGGCTGACAGACGTCACATTTCTAGGATGGGGATAGCTCATGTAAGATCAGGTAAGAGCTGGCATTTGTCTCCATGTCWTCTGAGACCTTTTTGCTCTGTTTCTCTGCCTTTCTCAGAGGGATTTTGCAT
Organism: Rhea americana; assembly: GCF_003343005.1. Classification (NCBI taxonomy): domain Eukaryota; kingdom Metazoa; phylum Chordata; class Aves; order Rheiformes; family Rheidae; genus Rhea; species Rhea americana. Next base: position 6,216,401 of record NW_028186457.1, on the reverse strand, counting down.
TTTAAGACATTTTGCCGGGAACTACACGTCTATAGCTAGATAAAGTACACATTCGACTTCAGATGTGTATGATGAGGCACCAGTTACAAGAGTCCTGGCCTTAAATTCATTGCTAAATCTCCTTGATTTTCATGGAAGTAACCACTCAGGACAGGAGCAGAGTCCTGGAAAGTAAGGATTTTTCTTTCAGGCAGTAGAAACTGTGGCAATCTTGGATGCTTTCACAGTGTGAAGAAACACACTGTGAGGCAATGGATTTTTGGAGGTCTCCATGTACGCTACCATTTGCAAAGCAGAATGCCTGGTTGCAGTTGCGTACTTAATGTCACATGGGAAACAGCTAAGATCAAACCTAGGAGTTTTTAAGAGAACATCTGCATGTTAGATAGTTGCAAACTGCCAAATTTAAAACGTAAGGAGTGACACAAAGCCAGGGAAGGATAGAAATCCATAGCACTACCTCTCTCTTTGCAATTTGATCATGTCAGAGATCTGCTGAATATCARAGCTTCTCAGGTCACAACTTTGTGTTAAATCCCAGAAGCAAAGCAAATTAACATTTGGGTTCTATTCAGAGTCAGAATCTCTTTCAGAAATCCTTGGAATACACACTGAAATATGCGTAGCTCTGACATGATTGTTGATGCTTTCTGTTCTAAAAATCATTCAGAATATTTGAATGATACTTTTTCCTATTCTAAAGTTGTCCAAATGACAGCTTGCAAGGAGGCAGAGTGTTTTTAAACCTTTTCTTATACTGGATGTTCTGATCTGTTTTTTGCTATGTTTTAAAAGCAATTTGATGGCCCTRCACAATGACTGAATTTCTCAGAGTTTAGGAATTACAGTGGTCTTTATTCTGATAATCCTGCTATGGATCCTGATAGCAAAGCGCAAAATTATTCTATATTCGGCAAAGGTATCTGTAYAGAGTTGACTACTACTAAATTAGTGAACCTTTCTATACTATATGACTGGCCTATCTGAGTGCTAATATAGATTCTTATAAAACTCTAGAAGGAAATTTTTTCGTGGCTACCAGAGTTGTTTGTTTCATATTGTCACTCAGGATCTATCCCACATCACTGCCCCCTTTTTTCTGTGCCAAAGCTAGCAGGAATTCTCTATGCAGCAGATGGCGCTGAGCTTACATGGTTTTGTGCATAGAGTGGTATTGTGTACTCTGGCAAGTACGATGCACTGTTGTGCTTCAAAAATAATCATTTCACAGAAGAGGTAGTCTCAACAAACACAGGAATAAAAAACAAACAAGCAAAGAAAATCCTCTTCAGGAGTCCAAAACCCTTTTCTTATTATGTAATTTGAGTTAGTGCTACACTATATAGATTATTTTTTATTTTTAATTGATTTTTTTCATTTTTATTCACTTATTTTAAAATGTTTTTGCACAAGTAATCTGCAGCGTTGATATTGCTGAAGCCAAGGGCTAGCTGGCAACTCTGTAAAACCTGCTCTTGAAGTTGGAGAGCCTAACTTTAGACTACAGTTGACATAACCTTATTCTGCAGATGTTATTTTTCTCTTTATATTTGAAAGCTGGAGAAATGCTTATTTTATGAAGTCCTTAGTATCTATAATTCCCRGTAGTCTTGGCAAAACTTCTGACTTCCTATCTTTTTGTCCTATACTTACAGGAAACTCCTTGAAGAAATTCAGCTTGCCATCCAATGCCAAAACCCCTGGGTAAGCAGTCTAGCAGCTCTGATACTGTTAAACAGAGACCCAAATAAGTTTTCTTAGGAAAATGAATCTTTAAAAAGAACAGACACTAATCTTTTCAAGAGCCTCTTGCATTCTCTTTTTATTTCTGATTCATTTTGAGGGCTGGTCAAAAAGGGTTCTGGTACCTCAACCAGTAATTCCTCATTGGAAACATATCCCCAAGACTCATCTCCTGTGGAAGAGGCGGGGTAGTGGAGAAAGCCAAAACCTGGCAGTTACTGCAGATGACTGCCAGTTCTGTACAGCATCACACTGGAATAGAATAAAGAACGTTTTTAACTGGCTGGTGTGATTTCTCCCATGTRTAAGATGAGGACAGCAAGAATGGCTGGGTTGTCAAAGGCAGCACTAGCTGACTCCAGCAGTTCAAAGTCCATAGCCCCTGTAGAGATCACCTCATCAGAGTGATTAGTAAGAAATTAAATCAGCTGAGTTAAGCATTCTCTCATATTTAATTCGACCCTTTCTGAGTAACACAGTGAGCAAACTGTAGTCTGATAGAAAGACTTAATTTATTCTAGAGTAATTTTTAGCAAGAATGGGTTGAAGTGGTGATGTGTACTGACCCTGGCATGCAGGAGTCTTCTTGCTGCTGTGTACTTCTGCACTTTAGTAGGCATTTACAATTAAATGAACGCTACTGCTTTAAAAACCTAGACCCGTATGTCCCAACAGTTGAGTTTATTTCTTTATAAATAACTTGAATTTAAGCAGGATTATGTGTGATTTACGCCACTAGGACTGAGTCGTCCTAGAAAACTTGAACTAAAATCAATGTTTCTGATTGTGTTAGTGGTCAGAATACAGATAATTAAAATTGAAGTATTTAATTTCTTCATTGCTATGAATACTGTTTATGTTTTGATTTTTAGAATTGACTAGTAAGTGAAACTGAGTAATTAGGAAAGCTCTCTTGTGGTGCTGTCTGTATTGCAAATRTACTACAGAAATGCACATGATAAATAATGAAAGCAAGAAATGACAGTCGAGGTTACTGTTAACTTTTGTTTTCCATTCAGGCTTTCCAAAGAGCTACTATAATTTATTGCATTGCATGGAGTTGGAAGGACTGTCCTTATTTTCGTCCTCATATATTTTGCTCTTTTTAAGCCTATTAATAATAAGGCTTGGAGGATTTATACCTTCCATAAACATGGAGGAAGGAAGAGAAAAAGATTGTAAATTTCTATTAGTATACGTCTAGTAAACAGTTGTAAACCTGCAGGGTGTAATAACTGATTTTCATTTAATGTGTTAGTATACATGTATAAATATATGAAYATAGGGACATCATCTAAATGTTGTCACTAATGAAAAGAACTCTTTAATAAATGTTTATGCTCTTGTTTAGAGATAGGATGAGGAAGCAGACAGTAAAAGCCACCAGCTATTTAATTCTATGTTGGAGGTTTTCCGTTTTAGCATGTTGCAGTCACTCTTCTTCACAAGATTTTTTACTATTCCTCTTGTCCATGTAAATCCTTTTATCATGATCTTGTCTTACTCAGAAACCTCAAGTTGCCTATAAGGCAACCATCATGTCTTGGCAGCACCTCRTTCGACTGAGGTGATGTGGTCTCTGTTAGTATCTACCTCATAGAAATGGAAAGGTATTGACACATCTCATTTGCATGGGGTAAGACGCCATCTGGAAAACAGGGCCCTGAAATGGTTTGATTTGCTTGAAATTGAAGGCTTAATAAAAAAAAAAAATCACCATCTGTCATCTGCTAGTGTGTGTCTTGATTCTAGCAGGTCTTCAGAACAAAGAGTGCGAGTGTTCCCTTTGACATTAATGGATATAAGTTACACTTTTTTTTGTCTTGCTACAATACTGTTTGATGTTTTATAGCTATATGACTGAGGTTTTTGGACTGTAGTTACTGTAGTTCTGTTACACATGTTCCACAACTGTGCTGTCTATGCAAGTAGAGCTGGGCCTTTACACGTAACAGATACTCTTTGCCATTCACTTGGATCGGTGTACTTTGCATCTGTGTTCTTTTCATGTTTGCTTTGCAAATATTGTAGTTAATGTGATTCCAAACAGAAACAGTCCCTAAACTAATAATCTCTACAGAGATGCTTTTCATGTTTGCTTTGCAAATATTGTAGTGAATGTGATTCCAAACAGAAACAATCCCTAAACTAATAATCTCTACAGAGATGTTGCATCAGAGGTGTTGCAAAAACAAATTGCTGATTCATAGTCACAAATTACTGTGTCATCACGGTCAGTGTCAAAACCAACAAAATGACAGCTCTGAACAGTGAACAAGTATGCACAAATAATCTAACTGTAGATGAGTCAAAAACAGGAAAGGGGAAAAACTAAATGTATGGCATGTTTGCTGTGATTTARTTTGCCCAGCTCTGGTTATAAGCACCTTGAACTGTCCCCAAGGCYGTATGTGAGTTGTGTGTATGCTGGATGAAGGCTCATAGCACCATACTATTCATTGCATGAGGAGGCAAGAGCAGTCATCGCCAGCGTTGCATTTCTCCCATTGGCTGAAAACCAATACTGTGTTAGGCTGAAAATTTGGTTACTATTTGTGAGATATCCTGGTTGGCAGACCACTGTTTTGAAATGCTTCCTGAAGTACGCTCTAAGCACAGGAACTTCTATGAAAGTAGGATGTTGACTGCCTTTCCAGGGGAAGACTTACCATTCCATCTGTGGAGCACAGACCAAGCATCTGGGGAGAGAGTCCACCGAAGTTTGCTACAAAACCTAACAGAGTTGTTGTGCGAGAAGGACAGACAGGCAAATTCTCATGTAAAATAACAGGACGACCTCAGCCTCAAGTAACTTGGTTTAAGGTATGATTTCCCAAGAAATAAATTTTTTCTTTCTGCCGTGAAGTTTCATGCCTTGAAATGGTGAAATGTGTTTGCTACTGTGGTGTAGTAAATTGTCATGGCAAGAATTTACGTACAAGTAGGAGGGCCATATTWTCAAACTGAATAAACATGCAAAAGATAATGTTCTTTCACAATATAAGCTTCTCTTTTATCTGTCTCATAGCTGTACAGAGACATCATCTGAAAGCACCAAACAAGATCCAGGTTCCATTATAAAAAGAGCAGATATGAAACATTTCTTCCCAAAGATCTTACTAACTAGACAAGACAAATAAGCAAAGAGTAGGAAATGTGAATATTATTATCAGCTCTTTCTTTAAGAGAGGGTCTGCAGGGATTTAATGCCAGGTCTGTGGTTACAGAGGAGTGTCTGACAGCTGTGAATATTGCAGCTGTATTTTCCAAGTTCCATTTCAGTTTCAAGCACGAAGTTCTTTTTCTGTTTTACYTGTGTTGATTTTACTTGTACATTAGAATTAAGAAGATATTTGAAAAGAAATGAAATCCAAATTGAAAAAGAAATGAGCAGTTTAGGCACTAAGAGACATGATTTTTTTTTGGCATGCACGATTGTTTTTCACAAATTAAAAAAAAAATGTCCAAGGCAGATGAACAAGTTTATCTGTTTCAGTACTACTCTTAAAACGGTGGTAGCAGAAAAGAGTTTGGCATATAAAGTAAAAAGAGGCCTGAGCTAGGAACTTACGCTCTGCATTAAAACTGAGAATAAAYGTGTCTTTTACTAAAAAAAATTTATAAATGAACAAATTTCAAAATCCATTAGACTATGAAAAAGCACTGAAGACTTAAGTCCTAGTGCCCCCTCTGGGCAAATTCCAGATTTTCAAYTTTTTTTTTTGTCAGTAATGAGAGGGCTTTCAGATGATAATTAAATATTACATTGATTAGGCCATTTTTACTGAAACTATTAATGTTTTAGAGAATTACAATTAATTTCTATAATTTGGAAGAGCAAATTTGTAATTAATGTATTACCTTCCTTCTTCCCTTCAGCCTTTAACAGCCAGTTGCTTTATGTATAGTGTCAAAAGAATGGAAATGCATGAGCTTTTCTCTGAGCTTTTAATTTCCTCTGGTGTTTGTAGATTTTCTGGGAAAAAAAACACACAAAACCGTTTAAAGAGTAAGAGAATGCTTCCAAGTTACTAGCTGTTTTATTCCAGACTCATTTTTGTCTGTAATACAAGAATGTGAGGAGACACCTCAGAAAATGAGCAGCCTTGTGCTGTGCAAGTAAACACTGAGACATGTCTCCTTCAGTTGGTGGCTCCATCCAGAATCTGCTTCTCCCATCAGCTGCTGTCTGTTCTCCTGGGACCACCAGCTCTCCAGGCAGTCTGCAATGCAGCTGCTTCACAGCTGCGACAGCCTGTTCCCAGTCCCGCCAGATTGGCTCAGTTTCTCCAGCCATACAAGTCAGTGCAAAACAGGATTTGTCATTCATTTCTCTTTGTTCAGGGCTGTGTGTTAAACAGYGAGTAGAGATTAGCAGTCCAGCAGCTTGAATCTATAGTTTGATACTTCTTTATATGCATTTTTTTGCAGTTTTTTACAGGTTATATTGCACATTTTGTAATAGATTGTCAGCTTCTATAATGCATCATTCTACAATCTGTTATTGATTGTCTGATTAAATGAACTAAGTATGAGAAGTTCATGTTATTAGCAGCTCCATGAGTTCTGTTCATGTGTGCATCCTTAAAAATCATATCTGGACACTTGCAGATCTTCATATACTACTCTGTAAAATAATACAAGTGTGTCTTTCAGAGCTTCTGTAGTCCTGCGATTGGAGACCTGCAGAAACCCTGTCACACTCTGGAACTTACCTTCAATTCATTGCTGCAAAGTTTTGGTTAATTTTTTTTTTGGGGGGGGGGGTGTTCTGTTATTATTTTAACCCATATTTTGAGCACCAAGAAGCTTTTGTGAAGCTTTCTTTCATATGCTCTGTGAAGTGCTAATGTAGTGTTGCTTCTTATCAAGGTTTTAATGGCAGGTGTTGTGATGTCTTTGCATACAGTATTCATAGGCACTTGGCTCAACGGGTAATCATACATTTGCTTTGGTTGGTTGCAAACAAGCTCAGGCTCAGAATCCGTCTGGCTGTGTCAGGATGGTGCTGCAGATGGTGCTGGTCGGCGTGGTATATGAGTTCTGCCACAGTGTCCTGAGAATGAGCTTACATGGCTGCTGGACAACATCTGGCTGTGGCAGAGCCAACACATGACCACCTTCTATACAGTGCATGGCATTCTAGAAACAATTAAAATTGCTGTTTTCAGAACAAATGAATAAGGTTGTTATGTCAATGTCTTTGTTAATTGTTTTCTTTTCCCCTTTTCTGGTTTGCTAAGTCACAAAGAACAGAAGCTGATCCTGTATTACCATGAAAACCCTGATGTGAATTARCTTTTTTTTCAAATAGGATGTATAGCACCAAGAGAGTAGTAAATTGATAGAGCCTTCAGGAGCTACAATGTCTGAAAATCAAACCCTTACTGAGCAGTGCTCTACCAGTGCTGGAGAAAGCACAGCTCTCTCTTCCTAAACCTGGGATAGGAAAAGTTGTGGCGCCTGATGGTAGAGGTGCCTGCTATCTTGATCATTAATGTCAGGTGCTGAAGTAGAAACATTAATTTGCTTACAAATGAGATGTTTRATCTATTATTTCTTAGAATTTAAAGGCAAAAAAATAGTTATTCTGATCATCTAGTCTTATCTATGTAGTGGAGAGCAGAGAATTACATACATTTGTTCCTGCCTCAAAGCTTTTGTTTCATCTGCAGTGTAGCTCTTTGAAAGAAACTCCATCTTGTGTTAAGTGTTGGAAATGAAGAAGAATGCATCAAATTTGCAAGTGAATTGTGTTAATCTTCCACACCTCTTACTGTACAAGTAGATATCTGACTTCATTTTTTTTAATCATTGGGTTGCATAATAACTTGGTATGGTAGACTAAAGACCATCTAGTAATACCWATCATTTTCCTGTTTAGATATGTTTAAATCTTGATGAAGATAGAGTCCCTTTGTGCCAGAACAAGAACAGAGCCAAAGGCAGCTTTCTCCCCTCTATRTGTTCTCTGCTGTGGGCTTTTCTGGGGCATGCAGGCTCTGCTGGAGGGTGCTGCTGTAACCCCGACCCACCTTCAGCTGGTCTACACAAAGGAGCAGTGGTGGAGCAGTGCCCTTAATGTCCTCCCTAGCACCTCATGCTGCCCTTGTCTGGCTACTGCTGAGGTCCTCTTAGGCCTTTTCCCTGCTCTTAAAGTGGAACAGTGTAAAGGAGCTATTGAGGGATGGAGAACTACTCTCCAAGTTGAGAGCTGTTACTTAAAAATGTGATATTGGACTTTATGAARAGAAAACTGATTTGAGCCCACCTGCAGTGAAAGGAAATTTTTCTGAGGAGATGGATGCACTAACTGGTGAAAAGCCATRAGCAAACTGAGGTGAGGGGGGAGTGGCAAAATGCAAGGAAAAGCCATCTCATGCAGATATGAATTATACAAATTTGGGACACACATTTTTGTTTATACTATCTGAGTAGTATTCATAGAAGGAAGTTGGCTGACAGATAGGAAAAAGGCATTTTAGTCTGATATTTAACCAAAAAATTGCTCTTTCCCCTCTTCCTAACAATAGCTATCTATCTCATGGTGTCTGTGATATTTGCAGGGTGATACTCAGTTGCAGCAAAGTGATCGTTTCAACATGTTTGAGAAAACAGGTATCCAGTTCTTGGAAATCCAAAATGCTCAGCTGATTGATGCAGGAATTTACACATGCACAGTGGTGAACAGTGCTGGGAAGGCGTCTGTCTCTGCAGAGCTCACCGTTCAAGGTACAGGAAAGAAAGGTTAATGAGAAAGAGCATAAGTGAACTACAAACATTCCTTTAAAACGTTGTTGGTTGTGTTCTCTGCATAAGTGTTCACTTTTTCCTAAGATCTTTATATCTGTGCATTAAATGATATTTTGATAGCTTGGAATGTGATACAACTGAAAACATTGTGTTGGTGCTATGGGAAACAACTATCCAACTTCTTTGTTGCAACTTCCCTTAAAACCAACTTTTACTATGGTTTTGACCTTCATTTATTTTGAACATAGATTTTAATTTCAGCCAAGTGAAACTTTGCCCTTATACTTCGTATCAGTAATTAATTTTGTATTTGTTGAGTCCCAACTCAGGGTGCATGTATATCCCAACTCCCAGGGGAGTAAGCAGTAGGCTTTTACAGTTGCTGGACCCAGTTAGATATATAAGCGATATAAGCGAACTGTTGCTGATTTCAGCTGCAGGCGCAAGATCAGTGCATTACATGCGCCCCTAGCAGTGAAATTTTTGAGGTAAACTCTCTAGGTTCACAGCAATACTTTCACACTTTTAAGGTCAAGAGTACAAATCATAGTAGGATTTGCATTTGGGATTCTCAGAACTGCAAAGAGCATGAAGCTTGATCCTTGCTTACCCTCCCTGAAGYGGTGGGCTTTCTATTGTGTGTACAGCAGCTTGGAGAGATGATGCAGAACTGGGGTCACAAAGTCAGTTGTGTTTACTTAATATGCTGAGCACATCTCTGAATAACACGCACATTCTTTCTTGGATTAGCACAGGTCAACCAGAAGAAAGTGGTCTCCGGATTGTCAGTGAAAAGGGCATTCTCTGACAGTGCACTTGACTAATCAGATGATTCCACTTACCTAACCACAATATCTAATTCTTTCATTATCAATTAGGTCAGGTAGTAGGAATTGCTGTAAAATGCTGGCAAACAATCAAGTGGCTCAGAATTACTGCTGCTGTTTTTTGTTCTAAAAAAAGCCACGCAAGCTCATATGTGGATAACCTTGTTCCAAGAGCTTCATTTCTCCCCCCCCCCCAGGTTTCCATACAATGGAAAGCAGCAAAGGAGGGGAAATAGTCTTCTAAATAACAGGGTTGCATAACATTGTTTTGGGGACCAGTAGTTACTCAGCTTCCTTTTCTGCATTTATCCAGTCCATTTTCAGCTTTAATTTTCAAGTGAAACATTTCTGTAACTGTATATTGACAGGTTTGTTGAAGTGAGGTTAATGAGTTATTTTGCTCTCTCAGTGCAGCCCTTCTTTATGTGTAAGTAATTTCTTCTGGTCACTGCAGACATTAATGCAAGTTCAAGCACTTAGATGTGGATTTTTGCTTGCAAACCACGGCTGAAATCAAGGTATCATCTGTCACACCTTTTTGTCTTTTCCCTGAGACAAGGACTCTGAAACCATATTTTTAGGAGAATTTGATGATGACTTTTCCCGGCAAATTCATTATTACAAGCCTTTCTGCTAGAATTTCTAGTCCCACAGCTAGCAGCAGAGTGGATGCAACTTTYATCTGACTAGGAAAGAATATGCTGCATCCTGCAGTGTTAACCAGGAAGAAATGAAGAGATAAGATTGGGACTGGATCTATAGCAGTGTTTCTCTCTCTCCCAACTGTTCATTAGCTGATGCTGTCCTTAGGACAGGGAGGCAAATACCATGTAGGTTTGGGAGAATACATGGAAGCTTAAGTCCATATGAACTGAGAGACTGGTACAGGCAAAATGTGCACTCGCTTATATCTGTGCAGCTGACAATGGTAACTTGTCAAACCATGTAACKTAGCCATGTTCCCAGATTTTGTGGTTTCGCTGCAAAGCAAAAAATGTTTTATGTTAGTTTTGTGTTATTTGTGTTGAAYGTGATATTCCTTAGTACCCAAGAAATGACTCAGTAAGAGTCTAAACATGGGCTTAGGTTTGTCGGGGAGGGAGGTTATTACTATTATTTTGATTCTGTCAAATTATTTTGATTATCTGGAGCACAGCTTCAATTTCACTGTGGGCATGCTCAGGAGTAGTGCTAATGATTTGTCTTTCTCCCACCTTGCATACTCTATGAAGTTCCCATAAGATTTAATGAGCTGTTTCTGAGGTGGAATCTGTTCCTGACTTTTCTCTCCCAACATAAGCGTTTCAGGCTGATGGATCATTACTTCTCAAGGGGCTTTATATCTTGCTAGATCCAGCAATATTTCAAAATGGACTAAGACTTCTTTGTGTCTCAGCTGAGTAGTTTGCTGTTGTCCGTATCAAATTCCAGGTGTGGTGGTAATCAATCTTGACTTCAATGTATAGGAAATATGAAGTGTGAAGGTTCTTAAATATATTCTTTGCTTGCAACAACTGAAATTTATGAGATTGTATATAGTATATATAACAGTTACCTGTTCTGTTTTTATTTCAGGTCCAGATAAGACTGACACACATGTTCAGWCATTGTGGTATGTTTTTCCTGGAGTACTTTCTCAGTATATTTAAGTATAGTGTAGTAATGATGACATTTACTGCATGAACCTTCCTCACAAAGTGATAAATGCAGGAATGAAATGTTCTAGTCTCTCTGTGTAATATATCTTCATGAAGGCCAATTGCTTTAGAGCCTTCAGGATGYTTAATCTGTACCAGCATGCCCTGGATGGGATTTCAGAAGTGCTTGTTTTCATTGTTCTAACTCCATTTCCATTGCAAAGTTGATCTCAAAATGCTGTGCCTATTCTGTTATTAACATTTGTGTGATTTACAGGAACATACTGTAAAATAAGGTTGATGTGAATGAAATTGTACTACCCTACAGCCAGAAATCCCCACATATTGGGTTCACCAGATTGATTCTAACTCTTCCATAATTTACTCACAAAAGAAGGCTAGCTCACCTTCCTGCTAAGGACTTGGACATTTGTATCATTGCTATAATAATGATTAGTCTTTATGCGTGTCATATATCTGTAAAACCTATCATTTTTCCTTCAGCATGCCATCAAAACCAACAACACTTCCTGATAAAGCTGCTGAAAATTCAGAATTCAAACAGGTAACTAGCAATGGGATTGCTAAAGAGTTGAAATCCAGCAGTGCTGATATGATTGAAACCAGAGACAGAGTGTCAGCAAAGAAAGAGACCTTCTGCATCTCCTCCAAAGAAGTCAAAGACGGTAAGGAAGGACAGTACCAAGAAGCCAGTATAATGTCTCCTCAAGAACCTAAAGGAGGAACAAGGGGATCTCAGATCTTGCAGAAAACTTCAAGCACCATCACACTGCAAKCCATTAAGTTGCAACCTGAAACAAAGGCAGAATCCCAGGCCACCTCTCTAAGATTAGGTGAAGACAGGAAAAGGGCTGTGCAGCCTGTGGTGACAGCTCAACAAACCCCACTTCTGACAGGGCAAGTCAGTCCAAGGAGCAGAGAAGTGGAAAACAGAGCTGGATCCCGGAAAGCTGTAACAGAGGAGAAGAGGGAGCCTCAGGGAATTCCTCCTCAGTTTGAGAGCCGTCCAGAGAGCCTGGAAGCATCCGAAGGACAGGAGGTTAAATTCAAGAGCAAAGGTAAAAGGATGAAAGTTCTCAGAGCTGTGGGGAAAGCTGAGTTCCCTTTCTGTGCATGGAGATGGAGAAACACTTCCTTCTTCACTGCAAGTTTCCTTCTTCCTAAAACATTTTGGAAATAAATGCAGAATCTCATGCTGTTTCCAAAATACTCTACTCTGCAAAATTTTCAGACCATTCCACATTATCCATCCTCTCTTGCAGCTGAGTTTTCCTTAGATATAATCAATGCCTGTCCTTCTAGGAGGCAGTTGTAGGACCTCTTGTATGAGGGTGCAAGAGAGAAAATTAATTGTACCCTTTCCAGAACTGTACATAGTTRTATTCTCCTTGAGCCAAAGAAATGATCAGCTAGGAAAATGTAATCAGTCACTGAATTTGCCTTGGGGCATCAACTGTTACCCCTTGTATTTGGTCAGCCCAGTATTGATTGTTAGATGCTTCTAACAGTTTAAATGAGAACGTCAAAATCAAAAGGGTGGTTCAGAGTTTGYTCTTCAGAATTTGACCATGTTTTAACCTCTCGAAAGAGTAATGAGGGCTGCATTTTGCTAGTAATCTTGAATCCAGGGAGTAGATTTGGAACAGTTTGTTTTGTTTATTACAATTTTAGTAAAAATAATATCGATACAATATTATTTTTAATAACATTTGCACTTCTAATTGTTCCCACAAGTGAGGGAGAAATTGTTTTTTGTATCTGTGGAGAAAAAAAATTCACAACAAAACCATGCTAATTGATTTCATTTCTTAATGGTTCTTGCCCCACGAGGAAAGAATACAATTTATATCACAATCCCAGAGAGTATAGAAGGGGAAATATTCCAGGCAAATAGTTTATTTTTCAAATAGAGTAGTATTAAAAACCTCTCCCTCACTTTCCATTAGAGCGCCTTAAAAAATATTGCAAATTTTAACTAATTCATAGTTCTGCTTGGTAGGGAAATGTAGTCCATGTTCTGCAGAAATCAAGGCCATTATTCARTGCTTATTGAGGTCGATGAATGTCTTTTCATTTGGCTTCAGATCCAAAGCTCAAAGTCTTAAGCTGATTGGGGAAAGTTGTGGAAGATATCTGTAGGGAAGCTCCAGTGAAATCTCCCTAACTCCCTTTAATAACCAGTTAGTTTGGTCCAAGAAACTCTCTTCCCTGAGAATCCTCCCCGGAAGGTGTTCAGGCTTGTCTCCACATGCACCTTTACTTCTCGGTTGCAATGGGCAATGGAAATGGAAGTGCTCTAACACCCATAAGAAGACTTCTACTTGCTGGGCTGTCAGCTCCACATGCTGGTAGATCTGCAAGTTTACTGCAAAGCATCCAGGTTCTTTGATGCTTCAGGACTTGATTTTTTTTTTTTCAAATTTTCAGCGCCCTTCCAAATTTTTTATGGAATTGGAGAATCCTGTGCTGGATCTAGGGCTGTGTCTTTTTTCTTTCTTTTTTTTCTTTTTTTTTCTTTTTTTTTCCCTCTCTCCCTCTCCTGCCTTCCCCCGAAGAGAAGGAATTAGAAGGAAAAGCCTCATTTTTTCAGTTTCTGGTCTGAAGCTCTGTCAGATCACTTGTGTCAGGCAGGATACTACTTTTACCTAAGAGTTCCTCTTCTTGATATGTCATTCCTCCAACTTTGTATTTTCAAAAGATTCAAAAGAACCTCTTCCAGTATATTGTATGTCTTTGTTGCTCTTCTTCCTGCCATCTCATACTGTCTGTACCCTCCTTCAAGGCTGAAGTGCTCTTGCTATGAGCAAAATGGTCAAAGTTGAGAATGAGTATCAGTAGAGAGCCCTGCTTGCTGAAGAAAGGGAGGAATGGATTGGAGACTTTGACATCCTTTCCTCTACTTTTACACGTGACAGCTAAAGCCCCACAAAGCCCAGACATCTCTTGGTACCACCAGAAGCCAATCTGTTTTTCCAGAACTCTAGCGTAGGCAAAGCAGGCAGTGAAGCCATAGCTGTTTTATTTCTGCTCTCTGGCAGTTCACTGTTYTAGGAAGCTGCCTGCTTTACCTGCTCCTGGACCCTAGTCTGGAGGAAARAAAAAAAAAAAAAARAACAGCTATAATAACTGTTTCTACTGCAGATACCATAGATTGCAATGTGCTAGGGGTTTTTCAAGCTGYCAAATATTTATTATTTTAAAAGCTGGACTGGGTGAGCAGTTTTGGAGAGTCAGAAATATCAAACTGTCTTCTTGAAGACAGTTATGTGTTTATGTGTATTACTTCACCACAGGAAGTTCCACCTGAATATGAGGAGGAATTTCTTYACTRTGGGAATGACAGAGCACTGGACCAGGCTGCCCAGAGAGGTTGTGGAGTCTCCTTCTCTGGAGATAYTCAAAACCTGCCTGGATGCAACCCTGTCTACCGTGCTCTAGGTGACCCTGCTTGAGCAGGGGAGTTGGACAGGATAATTTCTAGAGGTCCCTTCCAGCCTTACYGATTCTGTGATACTTGCTCATTAAAGTTTATATGATTATGTATGTGTAAAGTATACATAATTTGCACCAAAGCAAATAATAGAATTACAGTGAGGGGAATACCTGTTCATAAAAATTCAAGTACCTGATTGTCTAGTTTCAGGGAAACCAAAACCAGATGTGGAGTGGTTCAAAGAGAGTGTACCTGTTAAACCTGGAGAAGGGGTCCAAATATATGAAGAAGATGGAATTCATTGCTTGTTGTTAAAGAAAGCCTGTCTGGGGGACAGTGGATCTTACAGTTGCGTAGCTTTCAACCCCAAAGGCCAGACTTCCACCAGCTGGTTGTTAAATGTCAAAAGTAAGTAAGCTCTTAGGAGCCCATCTGYACTTTGAAAACTGTGATTGGGCTTTTCTAAGCTGTTGAAGGRTGATAACTGCAAAATTCCTATTAGAATTTCTCAATGCAGATTGATTCTGATTCCTAACTCTGCCACTAATGTGGTATAGGAAAGCTGTCCAAGCCACTTGCTTCATCAGTGCCAGTTTCTGCTCCTACCTGTTGCTATTGCTGTTTACTTAGCATCTCACCATGTTTTGTGCATAGGGAGGACCTGTCCTCTCTTGAATGTTTCTATAAATGATTATATTAATATAAGTTGCCAAACTTATTGTTCGTTTGTTTTATTCTGCATGTAGTTCTCCTGGAGTTGCTTAGCGCTTCTATAGGACACTGCTATCTGAAATGTTTTGCAAGCACAAACCAATCCTGTGCAATGAAGTAAATTTGAAAAGAGAAGGAATGAGAATTGCATTCTGCCAGATTCAAGTACAGCTCCCAGGGACAAATTGTTTTGAGCTTGAAAACACTGTCTTACTGATCTGATTGAAAGATTTGTTGGCCTCCTAGCAAGTCTTCTCCTGAATTCTAATCTTTCCACCTGGTTTTAGGTTTTGTCCTGGAACTATGATCATGTTTATGCAACATTTCTCTATTTGCCATGTCTGAGGTTGAGCTGGGATGCCCAAGATACTTTTGCAGTACACTGTTGGCCTTCAGAGAGAGCTGTAAACAGCTTCTTCAATTTGTCCTATATTTTACTGCCAGCCAGGGGAAATTTGAGAGAGGGAAAGATAAGACAGAAAAGAGAAAAGAATTATTATCCTTCTCTTTGCACTAAGCTCTCTGGTAATATTTTACATTCCCTACTAGAGTTTGGTTGCAAATGGTGGATTTGGGGATAGGAAAAAAAAAAAAAAGACTAATACAAAGCTTGAAGACAAGAAATGCCTGCCTCGTAGACTCTGGGAGAACGACTTCTTCATGCCAGTCTGCCACTTGAAATGATTTTTATTTCCCAATGAAATGTTTCATTGTGRTTTTGATTTTTTGTTTGTTTGCATGGGACAAGTTTGTTAGTCCAGCCATGTCATCTTACCATACCTTGAAAAAGTTGCTAAATAGTAAAGATCATTCTGTCAGTCTGGATAAAGGAACTGTTTTCCTTTTGGTTTTAAAGGGTCTAAAGCTGAAGAGGTTGCACCATGTTTTTCCAGAGTCTTGAAAGGATGCACCGTGAGTGAAGGGCAAGATTTTGTGCTGCAGTGCTGTGTAGGAGGTGTACCTGTGCCTCAGATCACATGGCTTCTCAATGGTAAAGAATTCCCTTGTCTGCAGAAATACATGTGTACACCCACTTTTGTCCACAGTCTCCGATGCCACTCTGATCAGTACACAGTCAGGCTGTGAATACTGCACAAAGTACTATAACTCACCATAATATAGTATCTGCTAGAATATTTGATTTTTTTTTTTTTTTTTTTTACATACAATATGCAGGAAGAATGTTTCCTTTAGTAATTTTCTGTATTACTGCAATTTTCCAATATGTCCAGGAGGGGGACTCTGACGACAAGTTTGTATGCAGATGGTCTCTCTTGGGTTTTGKTAAACACAGTTTTTCATCACAGCAGAACAAAGTCTGTGTTGCTGCTGTATGCTGAATACTGTGCAACTTCCCCTCCTTTGCTACTAGCCCCTGTTCTGAGGGTAATGGGTATGCATCTTGGTGCTGCAGGAAGGATAATTTATAAGAAAAGTAAATGTGGTATCACTTTTAAGCTTGGAAGGAATTCCATGCCTGGTTCCATTCTTCACTCAACTGGGTAGGTCATAATTGTTTTTAGTTGCTGCATGCCTGAAATCTAGTAAGGCAGAACACTTAGGCAGGGCCATATGCATTTGGACCTGCTGCAGACCTGGATCTACTGTGATTAACTTGCAAGCATTTTATCCATTTATGTTGCTTTGGTCTGTTCTTTCTCTGTGGATTGTTGGACTGCTTATCCTTTTCCTTCACAAATCAAACCCATTTCTCCAATGAGAAGGAAATCAAAGTGTACATAGAGCAGCAGTATATATTGCTCTTAGTATAAAAGTTTTTTTTCTTTCCTTAYTGGATATAATTAAGAGTGAAAAAGATCCACAAACATCTAAATTTCAGTTGCTTTTTCATCTTTTGCTTTTTTCTCTGAGCCTCTCAGTTAGCAGAGACAATGAAATCAGAATGGCTTTTTTGCTTTCTGCTTAATACCACAGTTTTTCAGGTTACTTCTCTACTAGAAAGATATTCGTTGAGATTTTAATACTGCACAGGAATGTTTGTCCAAAGCTGTCTGAAAAAAGATAAGCAAATACACATACTTTACTTTTATAAGGGTCTGTAATCTTCTATCCTGCTCTGATTAAATAAATGAACATGATAGTTTCCTTAACAGTTTCTTCTTACTGTCGGAGTTGGACCCAAGCATCAGTGTTTTGCTTAGAATCCAAATGATCTTGGAGATCCAGGGACTGGCACAGTTGGACTAAGGGTTCTTTCCATTCAGAGCCATATCTATTAAACGCTAGACAGATTTATTCAGCTTAACCCTTGATCAGGTCCGTTACTTCTGAAGTGCAGTTGATTTTTTGCAGGCTCTCCCAAGCCATCTCTCTTTGTGTGTGTGTGTGTGKGRGGGGAGTGATTTAAACACAGAGAATAGCATGCTTTGCCATCAAGCATTTTCCTCCGAGATTTTTTTAAAATGAATTATTTGCACATGATCTCTGKTTTTTTTAAGCCATTCAGAGAGAATGGGATAACTCAGAAAGGTGGCAGGGCAAATAAACCATGACCTTGAGATTGGTGTGTTCCCACAGCCTGGCCTGTTTGCCTTCCCAAAAGCTCCATGTCTGGAGTAGAAATGCCAGTGCTTTATTTACAGCATGAAACACATGTGAAGAAAGCTCTGACCCTCTCCCATTGGTAATCATTTGCTTCTCTCTCTGAAGGCTACACTTCAGTTCCCTCTTTGCAGGCTGGGGTAGAAGCACTGTTTTGCTACACAAGGGTTGCATCTTGCAGCACAGAAAGAGCAACTCCTACCCACTGGGTCACCTATTTCTGCTTTGTGCTCTAAAGGTACCCCATGCTCACAAGGAGGTTGCTTGGTCATTTAATGTAGTTWTTCCCAGTTGTCTCCTAGCTCAAACAGAGCATCTTATGTCTCCAATGACTTCTGATTTTCAAATGTCATTGCCACTGTCTTACACCTAGGTACAGTGACTCCATGGATATAATCGTGTTCTGCTTTGTTAATTGGGAAACCAGTGTCTCCTGGAAAGCGCAGCCTAGAGATCCATAAATGACAAGTTTCTGTAAACCTCCAGTATGTACTGTTCCCACTTGTCGTTCTTCTGTATGTTTGCTCTTAGTTAACCTTTCTCCTGTTCTTACTGATCTTGTCTGAGTCTGGCCCTGTGCCTATTCAGCTATAACCACATCTTTATAGTATCCGTGCTTCTACCTGCAGTTGGATCAATATCACAAGGAGGAGTAAGCAATTTTTCAGGTAGCTGAATTTCAAATCATATACGGTTCTGTAGGTATAAGCCAGTGCATTAACTCTGCTCTTAAATCAAAAGGCAGTGATGATTTTGAGCAACAGAAGCACAAGAAGCTATCACAATAACAAAAATTGGGGACATCGTATGTTATTTTAGAGACATAAACRCATTACTTTCATCCCAGACTCCTAGAACATACTACTATATTTCCATGCTTCTCAATCTTGCATCTGATTGTGATATATAACTGTTTATATACCATTTAGATAMAAACTTGAATGGATTATAAGCAGTAGTTTAGTGCTGATAAATCCATGTACATGCCTACAGTCATAATTTACTTAAGGGTCAAATTGACTATTGTGATATCCATTTGAATGCAAACATTTCTTTCCTGTCTGCCAGCTGACTAGMTAATAGGCACTGCCATATTTCTATCCATAACCAAATAAAGGAGAAATTTTTATTTCTGGTCCTGAAATACCTCTCCAAGCAGACTTAACAATGCTCTTKGTGAAATAACATGATGGAGTCTTTCATCAGCTGGCCATATGAAGAAAACAGTACATTCACAGTGTATAATTTGAATCAGGCAGATAAATTCTATTATAAAAAAGATGTGTTAGAATCTGCTGTCCAGTCTTGGAATATACTTYTTAAATTCACAACTAGTAGGCTGCCCCATAGAAAAGAAAATAATCTATGATAGCAGTTGCATTTTTGTTCACAGTATGGCACTTTTGCAGAACTCCATAGTAACAATATGTATATATGGGACAGGATGTGTAAAGTTTACAAGAAAACGTCAAATTCAAATTGTCTTCAAAGTGTGACAGTGAAAACAAACTATAATTAATTTTTTAAAAGAATTAGTAAGAAATGTACATATATACTTGATGAGATGATGAATATAAAGACCAAGTTACCAAATTGTAAGAAACATGAGCAAAAGGCTGCTTTGAAACAGAAAAACRGGGAAAAAGCAGAATGGTCTTATGCTTGCCAGCCCATGATACAGAATAGCCTGCATGTTGTTCAGTCTGCCTCCTGTGATCTSTAAGGAATCAACAACAGCTGAGATCTAAAAGACTTATAACAGCTTCTTGTATAATAGCACCTCTTGGCATTTTTACCGGCTATGACTACATGGAAATTTAAAACATTTTCCAAGCCATTGTACTAGTTGACTTCTCCTTCAGGTTAACCAAGCCGAAAAATAGATGATGTAAGCTGTGCATTGCCTATAAATACTTCTTAGCACCTGTGAGGCCAGGGAGTTGATTTCATATTCATCCAGACTGCATAAATAAGAACTACTTGATTGAACTTTGGRTTTTTCCAGATCTTACTCTTCTCTGAAGCTTTACCATCTTCAGTTCTTTTTTTATATACTTTTTCCTGGCCCATTTTAATGATTTGAATCTTTTTCCAACTTTAAAAAGACAGTTCTTCCATCTTGTTGCTCACACTCTGAAAGCTTTCCAGAAACTGAAGATTGAACACCTTTTTGTTTCATAACATTATGGATAATGTTCCTTTTCGCCACTGAGGTCACTTTTCATTGCTCTTGCTCTTGTTCTTGCCTCTTTCTAGATGGTAATAAGGTGGAATGAAGCARTTCCTCGTGTTCCAACTCTTACTAACTTATTTGCTAATCTCTGTCTTCTAGCCCTTTATTTTGAGTTTCACTCTKAATTTGCACAAATTTACTAGCAAATTCCCTAGAATTATAGTTCTTCTGTTTCGGTTCTGGCCTCAGCAAGGCTGTATAAAGAAGAACTTTCTATTCATGCTGACTATGACAATACTTGAGTATGTAACTCCAATTTATTAAGCTTCTTAAAATGTTTTATTGGTAACTTCTGTTTGATGTGCAGGAATAAGGCCAATATTACTGCATTTTAAGTATCTTCCTGTAATTGAACATACCTTTTCAAATTGCTGTCCTTTTTTTTCTCCTAAGTTCAATTGAACCTCTTTCTGCTGAATTTGGAAACCAATACCTCCCTAACTTTAGCAGAACAATTCTTTGAGAAGTATTTTGTTTTAGGATAGCTTTCTGATCTGTCCAGAAAGCTTGTAATAAATGGACCGAGGGAAAATTTCCTTTCTTCTGGCATAGCGTGCCAGCAGTATGGTATTTTTTGTTATTGTTCCTGCTGCCAAGCTGTCATAGATATTTGACTGTTCTACCTCTAGAGAAGGGAACATTTCACTACTGGGAGAACTGTTTTTATTAAATCAAAATGTAGGTGCAACGAACATAATCTGACCGTATATTATCCCTCTGGGCAGATATATTTTTGTTTGGTTTTGGGGGTCTGATAAAAAAAGAGAATAGTGAATAGTGTTAAAAATAAAAAATGGAAGTCCAGGTTTTGTTGGGACATGGAGGGATGTTTTGTTGGGACATGCAGTGGGTGCCCCAGCAAATTTTGATTTGAGGGCATGGTGAAGGACACCACACTTTTTTTTTTTTTCACATAGAAAGCTTCCCCTATTCATTTRCTTATTCATGATAGAAATAAAAAGACATTGTCCTTTTGTTTGATGATGGAACTTTTATCCTGAGTATTTAATTCTGACATGTTATCATTGTGGCACTATTAGGCACCATTAATAGTTTCAGTGTCAGAATCCCAGCCGGGATCCTTGTCAGATTAGGTACTCCACGTCAGACCAGGAAGGCAACGCAGTACCCATGCCCTTTACCAGAAAACTTTTGTCTACTTGGGCTGCATTTGTATATGTACATATTTGAACTTAATGATATCCTGCATGCTAAAATAAAAATTGGACCTAATAAGCACAACAGCCCATGTCTAACAGAGTGAAAGGGAGCTCAAAGGAACCAGTAGTAAGAACATGTGATGCATGAAGAAGCTGGAGAGAGTTTATTCTGAAATTGGTGCCTCCYGGGCATTTGACAAAATGTTTGCACAAGTATTTTCATGTGGTAGAAAATCTGTTAACTTTCTAAACAGATGGCTTATAAGAAAAGTAAGGGACCAAGATCATACAGCCAGGCATTTTGTAGTGTATGTAACTATTGAATCATGCTGAGTTTAGCACATGTAAATATTGCAGAATGAAACTTCATATGCAAATATGTATAGATAATAAGTTTCTTGTGATTTTGTTAGTGTTGGAAATCATAGCTGAGAGGAAAATCTTTGGCATTTAAACAGTGAATCTGTTTAAAATACAAAACCAAACCTTTCTCCTCTTACTATTAGTCAAGGTAGCACCTAGTAAACCTAATAGTGAGATTTGCCTGAGGACCATGTTCTGCCTTGAACTTGGGATACTGCTGTTGATAGTCACTAGAGAGCAATGGCCATGCACTAGAGAGCAGGATTTGGCTTTGGGCTCTCGTATACTGCCTGGTATTCGGCAGCTTGATTTCACAGAAACCGAGAAGTGCTTTTGAAATTTGTAATTGATGTATTAAGATAATTCTCTTTCTTTCTATCTACAGACCAGCCAATCCAGTATGCTCATTGCACTTTTGAAGATGAAGTTGCAAAACTGACTGTCCAGGATGCCTTACCAGAAGATGACGGTATTTATACCTGTCTGGCTGAAAACAGCGCAGGACGGGCATCTTGCAGTGCTGAAGTCACAGTCAAAGGTGAATAGCTCACCCTGCTGTAATTATTGCAATAATAACCTATGATCTTAAAAAAAWATTCTTGAGTCCTGAACAGAGGCAGTCATTAGTGGATTCCATGGTTTGACTAAGCTGGCTACCCTTTCTCCCCCTTGGAGGTGTGTGCAACTTACTTAAATGCTTTGAAACTCTGAAATGTAAAGTAATAAGCGTGTTGTAGGAATACGTATTAATGCTCTGACCTTACCAAGAGTGGTTTAATGTGTTAAACAGCAGTAAGGCTAAGGTTTGGAAGTGGTGTATCAGYGTGGGAAAGGACTGAAGGAAAGATGAGTGCATTATCACCACTACCCATCAGGCAGAGAGTGAGTATTATGGTGAGGAGGCAGCGGCTGCCCTTTTCTCTTGAAATGCGGGTCCGAAGAGACCGATGCCAGAGACTGGAATTATGATAGCACCAAATGCCAATGTTCTTGTTCTGCTACCATGAGCTATCAGAGGGAAAAACAGCTCTGAAGATAAATGTGCCAGCTACTTGGGAGCAGGATATCTCCAAACAAGCAGAATTTCGGTAGTGAAAATATCAATAGAAGGTGACTGACGTGACTAACTGAGGTGATCTGCTTTCTCTGAAATCTGGGACCATCCTATTTTAAAGTATCAACATGTTGATATCCTCAGTGCAAGTCTGACATAGCTACATGTGTCCATGAATGGCATGGTTTTGTGCTAGGGTCTGAACAAACACCATCTAAAAGGCCAAAGATTGTAATGAAGACAAGAGGTGATAGATTCACCACGGATAAATGAAACAACAAGGTAGTCTTGATCAGCGGTGTGGTCTTTATTATTAAGATCTTGCCCAGATTTGTGTTTGATTCTGTTGGATCTGTTTGATTTTATGACTGCAAATGACCATATTCCCCCCACCCCTACAATCAAGGCAGTTTTTGGTATTTGTCACCTGATCTTTTTCCCAAAGTTGTGATAACTTGCTACTGCCTGTCCCTTGCCAGCAGGCAGCTGAGTGACAGCTGCCAAGGGAACCATTCCATATGTCCACACCTAATAATACCTGCCCTAAACTGGCACATACAACTTGGTGAAAAAGGTACCCCGATCCCTGATATCCCAAAATTCATCTTGGATTGCATATATTCTGCCATGTTTGTCAACAGCACTGCAGCGATATGTCTGTCCCTGCTCTGTCTGTGAGTTCACTTAAAACCCTGGACAAGCTTAAAATGATGAAACAAAGTAATTTTAGTAAACTTAGGAGTTAATTTCTTGATTACAGAATTGGAAATGCAGTTACCAAGAAAAAAGAGCATAAAGTAGTAAAACAYGGACTTAAAATAAGCCTAAAGCTAATCTGTTCTCAAAGTTGTCATTTATAATTTCTTTGAAGCATTTCATCTGCATTAGCTAAGGACCAATCAACAAAGGTCCACCTCAAGGGAGCTGTCTTTGATGTGGGACCTGCTGGTTTTTCACTTAGACAAAGAAGCCAAAAAGCCAGCCTCTCAATTACTAACCATTGCTGAGTTATTTCGGAGCTGACATAGAGCTCTAATGTGAGAGCACTAGTGACCTAGCTTTTCCCTAGTTTTTTCACGCTCTGCTGAGCTCTTTCAGAGTATATAGTTACTACTGCATTGAGTTGTGTTCCCCCTGTATTTTAGCTAGTCTGGGTTTAGAAAGTTGCTGCTACTATGGGGAGTTAGTTCCTCTGTTCTGCATCTGATTCTGTTTTCTGGGAGTCATGGAGTGTAGGGGGAGAACAGGAGCAAAATTAAGAACACACATGACAGGCTGTAAAGCCATGTGTTTAGCATTTTTACAGCTTTAACTCTCCTCCCCACTTCCTCTCTAAAACTCATTATGTCCCTGTTGCCATGAGGATTACYGTAACTTTCCCCAAGACTCAGATCAATGTGGATTTGCCTGCCAAAAATAGTACCAAATTTAAAATCACAATTTCCAAAGCTCTTATCTTTTCAAATATTTTTTCCATCAGACTCTCTAGCAATCACTTACTGGCATTAGGGTTCTCAGAGACCCAAAGCTGCAGCTAAGGCCTCTTTAAACGCTTGGCTTTTGCAGACAGATTACAGCAGGAAATCAGTGTACATGCAGGAAGAGAGAAAATGTCATAAATCCTCTCCAGACCAGACATTGATTTTTGGGATAAAGTCTGCAAAAACTGTTTCTGAATTGTAACCCATTTCTCTCTAGTTTGTTTTTGCCTCCCAGGCAATCTAAGGCTTTCAGGTTTTATACAGCACTCAGTTTGTTCATCACTAAAGAATATTTTCCTTTTGTACCTTAAATGTAGTTAATATTTTATATAAGAAGGAATAAATGTTCCAGACTTATTTGCAGTATCAGACCAGCATCTGAATTCAGCTTTTTCTTACTTGCTACTGTGGTTCTTGGACACATCTCCAAGTCTGAGGCTAAATTTAACTTTACATTGCCATTTTTGGCTTTGCTATTTGAGACTGCAGTGGTCTCATGAAGGGACTCATCCATTGTGATCAGTGTAGATACTTTACCTGGCATAAATTGTCTGTTTTGACAGTAAAACTCAGTTTTGTTTTTTTGTATTAAAAAAACCTCCACTTCCTAAAGTAAGTTAAGCTTTCAGGTAACTCTGAGAAATTCCATACTGGCAGCAAGGATAGTCAGTGACAGTTTGGAGGAAATAAAATTAGAAAAAAGTAGTAGTAAGCCTCATGTATGAATTATAGTACAAGATCATACTTAAACCTACCAGGATGTTAGAGGTATTATCAGGTGATGTATTACGTTCTTTCTGATCTTCTGTGCGTTCTTTGTCTGTCCTTTAGAAGATACGTTACTTTATTTTTGTCAAAGGAAATTCCCTATTGTGGAATTAATGTAGGAAACGGCATTTCAAAGGCCCTTTGCCCCATGATTGGAGACTAATCCAAGTCCTGTTAAAGACAGTGGGAGATTTTTCCAGTAMTTTCAATATGCTTTGCACTGTGCCCAGGATAACTAGAATTATTGTGGCAGAGCATTCTTTCCAAGTCATCAATCTTGGATTTATTTGTGGTTGGCTTTTGTTTCCTTATTATAAAGTAGGGATAAACTCTGCCTGGTGCTGAGCAACCTCAGTCCTTCGTTGGTTTCTTACAGGAAAGCTGAGGAGACTTACCTGTTTGTAGGAAGCTTTTGACACCTCATTGAAACAATCCTATACTTTATATGGCTGAGGCATAAAAAATGTAATGGTCTTAAAAAAAAAAAATAACAATTTGAACCTGATCATTCTTCTGCTTATTTAAGGCAAGAAAGTATCATCTTGAATCAGTGAAGGCAGACTGGGAAAATTGGCATAGATCAGTTAGGTAATCTGTTGTGAAACTGTGAAGTTAATCAAGGTGAAGTTAATTCTAGTCTTGTAAAAGACTAAGACTAGATTGAATCCTGGCTGACTTTATGCCCATGACAGCAGTATCTTACAGCTGGAGTTGAACTCCAGAGAATGAGCAGCACTTCTTTGTAAAACCAGCCTGGCAAACTGCTTCACCATGAATACTTTTTCTAACTGAATGCTTGGTGCGTGGGGTACACTGGGGGGTGAGTGGGGTAAAATGCTAGATTAATTAGTCTACTGCAGGAACCCTGGGTGGTGAGCAGTATAATCCAGATATTCAAAATGAGTGGCAGACCTTCCTTTTCTTGGAATAATGTCATTTGTCACTCTGCAGTTTTTATAGTTCTTTGATATTTAAACAAAAACATCATTTTCCAAACACAGGCAAATCAGAGTTTGGGAGGCATTGGGGCTACTCTGAATATTTTTTTGTAAGTTAGTAAATAATGTATGCATAAGTGAGTTGTTGCTCTGAGTGTATGTGCAAGTTAGGCAATTGGATTATTGTTCTCATTTAATAGTACAGTTTGTGCATTGTGTGGTGATATGAAAATAAGTACACAAGCCATTTTTAAATACACCAGGCATCTTATTAAAAAAAAAAAAAACAAACTCTCCATAATGGGGAGATATAAGCTACGTTCAGGTCACCAGAAATATATTTATAGTGATGCTGGCAATTGTAGATACTGAGGTTGAATATTAGTATTAATCAGCTTTTTACCAAAGTGGCTGAACATTTTAAACACAGTTTTATGAGTAGGAAACTGAGATGAGGAGAAGTTAATTGACTTGTGCATAACTGTGTAGGGTGTCAGTTACAGTGCTGTGCTGTAGCTGCAGCAGTGTAAGCAAGACAGTGGTTATAACTTACTAAAATAACTGCATAATTGGAAAGTAAGGCAAGCTTCTGGGCACTGCCACCTTTCTTCAGGTGTGCCTCGTACCTGAGATGAAGCCTTCTGATATGTAGTTGTGTCTGTCAGTTGATTAATCACTGACAGAGAACTGTAAGAGAGATTCAGCTATAGAAAAGATGCATCAAAGGGATACTCAATCACCTGACTTCACATTGATACAAGGGTGTATTACTCAAGATTACAGGAGGAGAGAAAATGRGAAAAGGGAGGGAACAGATGATAGGACTGCAGTAATACTGTGCTGTACCAAATAAATATTGTGTACAGGAAGCTTTTGTTCTTCAAAGATAGACTCTGCATGTAAGAGGGGTAGTTATTCGCTTTTTCCAAGTTTCTCTAAGTGTGGTATTGAGATGGAGTGCTTGTTACATGAGGGCTGACTTGCAGGAGAATGTCCTGTTGTCTTGCAGTTCTGTCTAATTGTAGGTGACAAACAAAATATCTGACCCACTGCAGGCTCTTGTTTCATCCTCTGGAGTTCTCTAGCCCTCTAAGTTTCCCGTCTCCTCTTTCTAGGCAAAAGCATCAATGACTGACTTCAAGAAGGGGGACGCTGACTCTCGGTAGCAATAGCAGCAGAAGCACAGGCTGGGAGCCAGCGCTCTCCTTGGGGCTCTAATGCTCTGCAGCTACCCAGGCCTGTTTCACTGATGCTTGTTTTCTGCATGTTTCTTTCTTGAATGGGGACCTAATACTGCGTCCCTCAGTGAGCAAACACTATTCAACAAGTGCTGCTGTTCCTGCTCATTGGCTCTTAACCTCATTTCTCCCTCCCTGCCAGCAGTGCACTTTCCTGACTTCACATCTGTTCCCCTTTCTCCCCCACTATCTTCTGTTCACACTTTTTTTTAATGCAGCATTCCCAGCATAAGTGTCTATGTTGGGACGCCCGTAGCCCTTGTAATCCGATTACTGTAGTCATTCATCGATCATCCGACAAGCAGATTAGAGTCACCTGAAAGCCTGTCAGGGTCCCTGCTGTAACGAGTTTATCRGAGCAGTGAGGAGAGATGCTTTCTGGAAAAACAGTTTGTTTTGTTCCTGTCACTCTTCAGTCCAGTGTGAGTGGGACCACAAAATATAACCAGGTGGAGGAAAGGCTTTCAGGTAGGAGTCCTCTGTCCTGTCTTGAGAGATACTGTCTTTAGGTGGTGGGTTATTTTCTTTCTGTCTCAGAATGACCTCTCTTGGCCATTAATCTGTTGAAGAAGGTTATCATTGCTATAATCAGCCTCTCTTTGAAGCCTTAGCTGAGAGGCTACAGCTTTGTTTCTCTTGAGATAAATATTTCTGCCTAAGGTAAGCAAAGTATGATGTCTTACTTATCTAAAGTGATGAAATATTTGTGACAGCTTTTCAAAGCCACTAGTTATTTGAAAGCGTTTTGCTGTATTTCAAGCATAACATAAATATAGAGAACTATAGAAGACTTTCCAAAGTATACAAGTCTAGTCTTGTTAAATGTCCAAAAGGCATTCCAGACCAGTAGCCTGTTTAAACTGCTTGGCTACATAAGAACTGGTTCTGAGCACTAAATGAAAAGAAGTCTTTTGTCACTGTGTTGAAAGGTTAGAGGTAAGCTGTTGTGAGCAGGGCTAATATTAGCTATTGGAGAAACTCTGTTCCAGTGCTTTCAGGAGTGTCCCAATGTTTTGAGCACTCTGTATGTCACTAGCAGCTGTAATCCTTGCAGGACTGAGTTATTTTTTATTTATTTATTTTTTAAATAAATTTCCTTCTTTCAGCACCTCAAGCACAAATGTGAAACACAGTGCTGACTAGAGACCAAAAATGAGGGACAAAAGCAAAACATGTGTGGAAGCTTTTAATGATACAGRATTTGTGCCATCAGTATAAGTGGTGTTCTCTAAAAGATAGCTTCTTCATATAAACCATTTCCAGTAAAAGAGCAACCAAATTTGGATGCAGTTGAGGGATGCATGCTTGCAGAATGAGCAAAAGTTAAATGCTAGGAATTATATTAATATTTCTTGTAAATGGTGACAGACACAAATGTTTAATTTAAAAAGAAAAGAAAAAAGCCCAACAACAAATTCCCTAAATCTGATGGTGTCCTCAACTGTGAAGTGATCAGATGCTGTGCRCATTAATCTCTTATAACTGGAAAGACAGAAAACAGATGGTTATTTCAACATCAGTCTTAAGAATGGCCCTACATTGTGCAAGGGGCAAGCTGTCCCAGCAGGGTCTGCCAAATTCTACAGTGCGGTAGGTTTCAGCTGAAAAGGGGAAGTCGTCAAAATACCTATAAAAACTGTTAATTGAATATATGTCTGAGCAATATTTAAAGCATGGACATGATGTTGCCCTGAAGACTATTTCCAGGAGCAGTTGATGTGGATTAGGTAATTGGAAGTCAAAAAGTCAACCATCACACTGTCTCATAGAATTAGCTTGATTTATAAAACTCTCCAGAAATCACAGGTGAGTTTGAAGATGACAAGCTGTGGGGTGGGAGGAAGGCCTTGTAAGACTGAATCACTGATAGTTGGTCCCAAAGCTTCTGAGAGTAGGTTGTGGTGTGTTTTCTTTTCTGGAGGAAAATGGACTTGATCATTCTTGCCTGCATTCCTTTGTGTGAACTTTTGTCTTGACCTTTTAGCGCAGTTATAAATTCACCCAGCGTATGAGAATTCTATGAATCTATGAAGCTTCTATGAATCGTCTTCTAACCAAACTTTGCTGAACATCCTTTCCATAAATACTAGTTTAATTTGAATTTATCAAAGCACAGTCCTGTTTCACATACATTACTGAACAAATGGCAAACAGCATACACATCATGTTTTTGCAACTTGTCTATCATCAGTCACGATTATATCCAATAGAGTACACACAAGAGAAATTGTCTGCAGACTCTGCCACCCGGTTATGTAACAGTTGAAAACCATTACATACCCTATAACATCAACGTTAAAATGGCTCACTAGAAGTGACCTGGCTTAACAGCTAGCTTTTCATCTCTAGCACTTCATATTTAGACAGAATGAGAGTCACAGGTGAAAGAGCACTTATGAGATTGTCTAATATTCGTCTTTAAATTACAGATCAAAAACTGAAATAAATCCTTTACCAGACTGTTTCCAAAAGTTAGAATTGAAATTATAGAGGCAGCAAAATAGACTCTAAGGATTTATCTATGCCTGMTTTATTCTGTTTGTTTAAGATAACTGGCACTTTTGTTAGTGCAAGTTTTGTTTATGTATTTGTTTCTTTTAGATTTCGGAGCAGACGTGTTGACAGTGTTTAGAAGCGTGTTGACTATCTTGCATTTTCAGCTGACGTAAAAAATACACATAAACAAACATATATATACTCTAGTGCAGAAATCTTACAGAAATCTTGCTTGCGGAAGGAAGAGTCTTACCTAAGCATAGGAGCATGGCCAATATTTAGAGAAAAGCAGAGTATGTCAAGGTCTGATTAGTGTTTTGTCATGTGTGAGAAAATCAACATGAAAAATGGCTCTTAATCAACAGACTCAGAACCAAAGCCACTGGTTTGAGAACAGGACAATGTGCATGTTTCTGCTGAGTGTACACGAGAAGTTTTTTTGTGAACACCATTACCAAAGTACAGGGAAATGGGAGTACTGTTATCAAAAGTATAAGGAAATGGAAGGGCCACGGAAAAGAGTTGCGAGTGTATAAGGCTGGATATTCAGCATCAGTGGAAAAGAGGAGAGCAGTAAAGGTGAGAATTAAATAATGGGTTTATGGACAGCAGGATGCAAGAGGAGGAGCAGTGGTGCAGGAGRGGAAGATCCAAGTGAGGAAGAGAGGAGATGGGTTTGTCTAAGGGGAGCATCTATCTTCGAGTTAGGTTGTTAAAAAGAAATCTGAAAATTTTAGACACTTAAGCTGGAGTGTATATAGGGCTAAGTAGGGATGGCAAATTCTTAGAGGTATTTTTCTTCAGTTTATTATTACAAATCTAGCAACTTGTTGTTCAAGCATTTAACAGGGACACAATAGAGTCCCTAGGTTAGTATGGCCAACCACATTGAAAACAAAGGTCCTTTTCTGTAAGAACTGTCCCAACAAAACAACTTCTCAGAAAGTCACTTTTGATTGTCATTATTTTCATTTTGCTGTCAGTTTTCACATAGAAAACTGGAGAGTATCAAGAAAAAGACTTCTTTTCCTCAGTCTCTATTTACAGATGTTAACATTAAGGAGGGGAGGTTCCTTTCCTAGCTGCAGAGTCCACCTAGTTTAAGTGGGACACTTACTGGGCGTAAGGGCTTGTATGCAGCTTACACACATCTGGCTTTCTGCCTTCTCTCAGCCAAAGGCTAATAGTGTCCTGTGGGAGTAGATGGCAAAAAATTGGAAATTATAGTAGAGAGATAATACTGAAAAGTGCCCTATCCTTGTTCTCATCCCAGAATGTCATTTCTTACTGGCAAAACTCAGTCTTAGCAGAAAAACCCTCTCCATAAACACAAGAACCCATACTGAAAGTCARTGCTGTGTCCCTAGTGGCTCTGAAAGTCTATGCTGTCCTCTAGCCTAAAAGGCAAAATTGTCCACATAAGGGAAGCTGTGTAACAGGATATGTGTATGTACATTTGACATTGAAAATATATCTAGATAGATAGATAGATATCTAGCATATCTATCTAGCACCTCTCTGAGCACCTGCTTCAGCATCTCTCCTTGAAGCTCTGGTTCTGTCAAACACTTTAGTTTTAGAGGAATGAGGTTTCCATTCTACAAATTGAAAAAAATGTGCAATACAGAAGTTTAAGTTCCTTAATACAGCTTACAGTATGAGTCCTACAAGCAGCTCATTCCTCTGCAGTAGAGCAAAGGAACAGAGTGCAGGAATTTTGCATAGTTATGTATCATTGGAGTTGTTTCAATATGGCTTCRCTTTAATCAGACCTGGTCCTGGTTGTAATTCCACAATCGTAATGGAATAATGTTTTTTTTTCTCTTTTTTCAGGATAAAGTCTTGTTTTCCTGAGTT
>NW_028186457.1:6091907-6185116 GCF_003343005.1 Rhea americana | reverse complement strand
TTTTTTTTTTTAATGACTTTATCAGGAAGAGGCAACTGACCACAGACAAAGCATAATAGAATTATTTTATCTTTTCTGAAAAAAAAAAGCCAAATGAGGCTTTGGTCAAAGCTATCTGTTTTAGAATTCCTTTCTGACACCAAGTCTCACTCAGAAATATGATGCTACTGGATTCTCTCATTTTTTCTTTATATTCTTGTAACTTCAAATGTATCCTTGCCATCAAGCCAAGTCTTACTTGAAGTGTCCCTTAAAAACATTCTTAGCACAGTATCTGTTTGATAACTGACTTAGCAGAGAGAGCAGAAGTATTTTAATATTACCAACAGAACCATTCTGTTCCTGGTGTGGATTTCCTAGAGAAGGGCTGTAACTCTCTATGTTAACAGCATCCTCAGGAGTACTTACACTTTAAATGGCTGCCTRTTCTTGTTGTGGATCCACTGGGGTTCTGCTTATCCAGAGCCCATCTTTTTCCTAATGGAACTGATATCTCCGCATGTGCTGATGCATTGCATTTAATTTAAATTCCACATGTGCAGCCACACAGAAACTGAGATTGTACATGTGAAGATGAAATTCTGCCTCAGCAGTATGCACTTTTTCACTAGAGTTAAACCAGGTTGGTCTAATATATATGAAGGACCTTTTTCTGCAGTTCTTTATGTAAGACTGGTGTAATTTAATTTATGGTAATACTATACTAGTCCAGGTATCAGTGTGAATTTCTAGCAGGCTATCTAACATTGGGGGATTTGTTGGAGTGGGCCAACTAAGCTGCTTTATAAATGCATTCAGTAGATGTACGTGCTCTCAAGCCTTGCCTGGAGTTGCTGTCTGCAGTGCAGAGCAATCACTTGATGTAAATAGCTTGCAAACAGTGTTAGTCACTGGTAAGGCAGACAGTTCTGAAGGCAAAAGCAAGTGCCACTTTGGCAGCAAAAACTTACAGTGAGATTGTCACCAAGGAACTCCGTTTGCTGACTGCAAAGTGATTTGCAGTGAACTCAGCTGACTATGTTGTATCGCTGTCCTCTAAGCTTGAAGTTAAGATTTTGACTGAGTTTTCCCCCAAATGGTAGGTCTAACTAGTATGATAGTTGGATTTCTGGGGTGGCATCTGTTTCAAATGCTGTGGGCTGCAGAAGAAGCTGGGAAGACAAATCAGAGGTGAAAATTTTGATGACGTGGTGGCATCCCATACAGAGGGGAAGACTCAGGGAAGAAAGGCAGAGCTTTCATGGAGCTGCAGGATAGGGCTGGAGAACTAACTTGCAGTCCTGCAATAAAACAGGGAGATTGCCAAACAGGATGAAATGCAACTCAGCCTCCTAAATATATCCTTAAGCACCTTTGCTGGTATAGGCTAAGGGTATTGTCAGTCTTCAGCTTTTCTGAGTAATGAGAGACACAAGAGGCTATTAAGTTGGCCCAGTTCTTCAGTGAAAGCATCTCCCAAGGCTGTGTAAACCCCTAGCCTTTCATTTGCAGAAATAGATTATAACTGCAGGAAAAAATGATGGGGAGTAGATGTCCAAAGAACACTGCTAGGTCATTAAATGTCTAGTTCTCGTGGTCTAAGTTTGCAAAATGGCATATTAACCTGGTATCTTTAACAAGGCAGAAATGTCCCTACATGTCTCAAGTAAATAGAAGTCTCATATTTTTTATGCCAATATAAATCATGTTTGGAATTTTTGGAAGACTTGCAGAGACTATTTTGCCCATATCACTGCAACCCCAAGACAAAGAAATTCTTTATGGGAAGAAAGACAGATGAGATAAAAGTCCTAATATTAATTTTCTGCCTATAAAATCTGTTATTCTTTGTGTCGACAGCAGTGTTAACATGAGATCTGGTAACAGCTGGAGTTATTTACATTGAAAATATGTGGGGAGGTAGAACTCAAAAGTCTAATTCAGCTGGCTGGGCTCCTTTACAGCTCTGATTCTGTGTATATATGTGAATTGAGTCTTGCTTGGAGAGATTTTAGTGGAATCTGCTGCTTCTCTCTCTGAGTTGCTCATGCGGAGAGCTTTTTGAGTTAAGCAGTCTCTTCAGCTCAGTTGACAAATTAACCTCTGAGCCAAAATGATACTTAAATGCCATAAATGGTAAATGTTGCTGAGAGAGTCCTTTCACACGGCTCAGGCTAGGCATTATTTGGCAGCTAACTGTATGATTCTGGCAAACAGATTCCTTGAGTGTAATTAAATCTCTTATAAGACTAAACAGTGTGTTTGCACTGTTCTGAACATAAGGAAGCAAACACTTTCTACTTTGTATGTCCTTGACTGTAACTAGTTGTAAGCCTGATCTTGTACATTGCTGAGCATGCTGAAATCCTGATATTCTAACAGGAGATGTCAGCACTCTGCAGCTCACATGAATAAGTCTTCAGTATGTCTGGGTAGGCAGACGAGCAAGAAAATTTACTAGAATAGATGATATCCATAAGGCGTTAACTGTTTTGACTAGGGGCCAGGTGGAACCCAGGTACAGTCTTTGGAGACTAATGTTTCTTAACATTTGTGTTCAGACCTGGACTTTCTTCTTCACTTTAGTTTTAATAGAAGATCTAGAAATGAAAATGCCACTGTGCAATTATTGATTCTTTTTTCCTTCTCTCTGTATGTATAGATTTATCTGTATCTTTTACTTTAGAAAGCAAATGGTTATATACTTTCATTTAAACTCATACGTATGTCTACTGTACGATTCATTTGGAGTAAGTAGATTAATTTAACTGTGTGTGACAACATATACACGTACACCTTCAATACAATAACTCACCTCTGCTTATCGTTCTACTATAGAAGTACGTTTATAGTTGTATTCAAGCACCAAATTCTGATTCAAGTCTAGATTCTTCGAAATTCAAGTGTTTGGCTTGGGCCCATACTAACAATAATAATAATCTCGTAATGATTTCTAGTCTGCAGATACATGGAAGTTAAATTGACGTAAGGCACTTCTGAGATCCTGAAAAGGGGAGAGTCAAAGAATGGGAAAACATTACCTATCACTTTATATCTCTATTAATAGATGTTAATAGATCAATAAATGCTTGATAAGGTAGCTGTAGAGGATTAATTTACCATTGATTACACAAACAGAGAGATGAGTAGAAATAGTTCTGTATTCAGAGGCAATAGATCTCCTTACTGCCTTCCAAAAATGCTGACAATCTGTCTTTTTGGTAAGAAACTGGAAGGATATGAATTCTCCTTAATCTCTGTGGATTTAATACGCTAAATGGCTTTTTTAAACATAGACCTGGATGCTTATTAGACTGTCTTTCTAATAAAAAATGAACCCTTGGGATAAGGAAACACCGTGGGAAAAGCCTATATTATTCTTGCTTGGTATAAAACATATGTGGGTATATAAGGTAGCTCTGCTTACCATTTCTGGTCTCCCAGGCTAACCACTGAGCTCTTTGGAGTGATACATGTGGAGTGTTGTATTTGTTTCCCACTGAGCTGTGCATCCTATTACTTGCTCTTTCCCAACATTCATGCATATTAAAGCCTGTGGAAAGACAAAAACCCACAGGAACCATTTAAGTGGGACCATTGTGGT
Source organism: Rhea americana (assembly GCF_003343005.1). NCBI lineage: Eukaryota > Metazoa > Chordata > Aves > Rheiformes > Rheidae > Rhea > Rhea americana. The sequence goes on along the minus strand of NW_028186457.1, from coordinate 6,181,533 downwards.
GGGCTTTTAAATCTGTCACACCTTATCAAAAGCCTGTCAAAATGACAGACTGTCGCTCTTCAGAGAATGACCCAGCTGGGCTTATGTACTACGCTAGATCTTAACTCTGAGCAAAGATGGTTAGTCTTTTTGAGCTGGGAATTTTATTGGAGCCTTTGGGAATCAGATGCTCCCTCAGCAGCCTTTGAGAAAATCTTATCTTGTGTATCATCTTGTGTGATTTGACCCAATGTTGTGCAAAATCAACATTTGTAGTTAAAAATGATAGCTGTTTTTATAAGCTACAATAAAATAAACTAGTTGTGTGGTCCAAAAATTAATAAAATGTATCTGTGTGTTTTCAAGCCTGTCCTAGGTAGTGCTTTCTGCTGTTCCACTTGAATTAAAGTGGCACGATTCCCCTGGGGTGAACTTGCTGCAGTGGTGAAAGATGACCGGAGAAGGTTGAGGGGAGTGATAAAATTAACTGCTTAAATTAGATTTTTTGTAGTCATTATGACAGTATTGATATGGTATTCCTCCTTTTCATTCTTAAAAGTCAAAATACTCCTAATTCAAAGTAATAGGAAGTGTGAGTGTGGGGGGGAGATATTAAATGGCTGTAGGTGATTAGAGCACATTAACATAATAGGAAAAGGTCAGATCTGCTGTATTTCACATCCAGTTCATTAAGCTGGAGGATGGTAGATATATAAGAAAGTCATGCCTTTATGCTAATATCTGACTAAAATTTCATTAGGTTCCAGATTTTCTTTTTAATGTCAGAAGTGCCATGTTTTTATTGCAGTGTAGTTCTGGCAGCGAAAATCCCCCATGGTGCTGTAAAAGTTGCTGTTTCTGCCAGAAGTATGGTGACTAGTAATATCTGAGTTTGGAGCTGGACCTGTGCTTTCTTCTCTCTTCTTTCCCCTTGCTTTGGGCTCTGGAGCCAGCTGTCACTGAAGATCATGTTAACCTCGAACCCCCTGCATAGTTCACATGGTGAAAGGGACTTGGGAAGAATGAGGGAAGGAAAGCCCTAAAACAGGCCTTCTGTTGCATGCTGCTTGCCTGTTTCTTCTTGAGTGCTTCCTGAGTGTTTTTCTTGCCTTCCTGCCCTCCATTTTCCTGGGGCAAGTCACAGATTTTGTACCTGATGCCTAGCTGGCAACTAGTGGCAACTAGCCAGGGAATATGTGCTTCTGTGGTTGTTAAAATTCCTGAAACTACCTTTTGGCAAAAAAGTACCTGGCTTTTCCATATGGTTTTCCTTATCTCACTTTCCTGGCAAACTGATTAGTCAAATATTTCCAAAAGGAAGTGGAATCATACAGTGTTCTATCCCCATAAGTAGGAACAGGAGTTATTTATGTAATCTTGGATTTTAAAGAGTTTGGTGATGAGCAGTTTCCGTTCTCTTCCCAAGTGCCCTTGAAAAACAAACTCAATGCAGCTTTTGCAAGCAAGGCCATGAGTAAAAGTGAATAAACCTTTAGGTTTTTTAAAGTGAGCTGAGTGAATGTGTAGCATTGCTCTATAGTAATTAAGTTGTGAAATGTTAAAACCTTCATCAGAAGCTTATCAGAGTTATTGCACAGTGTTACATGAAAATAAACAGTTGAAAGAGAACAGTTAAGATCCAGACCTTGCAATTTGTATTTTGCATGATTGTGTCAGTCCCTTTCGAGAAAATTGAATGATTTTAGACTAAGAGCAAATAAAACTAAATAACTGGCTGTGTTGTGTTGTGCAAAGCACTACTAGAAAATAAAGTTGCCAGTAGATGTGCTTAATCTTTTTTTTCTAAGTCTCGAAGAAGTGCAAAATACAAAATTTTAAATAAAGAAAGGAGCATTCTATGAAATGAGTCCATATGGTTTCTTAGTAAACAAGTAGAGTTTAGAACTATGGATTAGAACTCAAGTCTTTAATTGTTACTGCAAAGTTAAGAAACAGTAGACAATCTTGATGTTCTGCTTAAGTTATTGGTATGACCAACACACACTATCAAACAACAGCATAACATAAAATCAGAGATCCCTATTAAAAACACAGAGATCCCTATTAAAAACACATCTTTAAAAAGGAGGGGAGAATGCTTGTGTTTTGAAATAAGTTTGTTCAAGTTGCTGTAGAGTTAGTCTTTTTAGCCATGTATTTGTTGTGTCCTGGATGTCACATGGTTGAAAGGGAAATTCCGCATGTGGTGCTGACTTGTGCTTCTGGTGCTGGTAGTAGACAGTGCCACTGCTACTGAAGGCAGCTTGGTCTGTTCTGGGAGAATTGCTGCTAGAGCCACTACCAGCAAACTCAACTCCTAGTCACTGTTAATCTACTCAAGGGAGCAGTTTCAACTCATTTTCCCTGTTGTCAGTCCTCTTCTGTAGGCTTGAATGTCTCATAACCAAAGACTGTTTCTCTGTTAGTCTAGCAACAAGTCTCTGCTTTATACCTATTTTTTTCTTTTCCCTGTTTTTCTTTTATTTCATATCTGCTTTCTTCCTTCTATTACCAATGTAATGTATTATTGAAATGAAAGGGATTGTCAAAACGTAATTACTTAGAGTGTCCTTTTCTCTTTTTTCATGCCTTTTCCTGTCTACTGCTTTGTTTTTTCCTTTCCCTCCTTTCTTCTTCCTGTCTGCCTTTTCCCCCTTTTACAGATTTCTGCTTCTGCTGCCAGATCTCTTTCTATTTGAGGGACAGAGAGTTCTCTGCAATGCTTTAGAAATGTAGCAAAGGGATATGTGCTGGTATCGCCCAGTCTAGCAGATGTATGCAGCAATTTTCCTGAGTAAACAGTACAAAACAGAGGAATATGGTGAACCAGAGCAGTTTATTGCAGCAGTTGAGTTTGACTCAAATTCATGGCTATTTTCTATATTGCGGTAGTCACTTGTAAGTAGGTAGTATAGGAAGCCCTAAGACTAATCAATGTGGCCTGATGGTAATTCAGGAATTTCAGAATGCTAAGTTCATTGCACTGAGTGGAGTGGGTCCAGTTCCTGTTTTTCCATTCTCACATGCATCAATGTCTCTCTACTCAGTGTCAAGGAAAGACCTACGACATAAGCCAGCAGGACAAGATTTTGGCTAGAAAGAGTTTTGCTAGAGAAGAAGGAAAAACTTTCTCTCCATGCAGCTTCCAAATTTATGTAGAGCTTGAATAGCCCTGGGACAAGCTTTGGCCTCCAGGAGGTTCAGTGGACTTGCTCAGTGAGGTGCTTCCAGCTTTTCTAATCATTGTCCTTTTATGAATGGCTACTTTGTTTCAGCCTAGCACTTTATGTTGCTGTAATACTATTTTGGGTCATCTGATACCTTTGAAAATTTTGAAGGTGGGAATAAGCAAAATAAAATTATTTTCAAGTGTAGATGGAAGGTAGAGTTGGCATTATAGTGTAAGAGGTCTGAACTCAAGGTAAACAAAACAAAAAGTGTATCCAAGTGACCAATAAATATTTTTGACTTCCTGCATTTGGTAACGATTGCTGCCTTGACTCCAGAAATGTCTTTGCTTAGGTCGTTAGTTATAGATGGTGGAAATACTGTGTCACAGCTAAATTATATTTTTAAGAGTGATTAATTTTAACTCTGACACGCATCATTTCATAGTACATCCTTAAAACCCCTCCCTAATGTGCAGCTTATGCTTTGTGGTATACGCTCAGGTTTCAGTCTTTCCCACTATTATACAGTTGGCTATGTATAATACAGGAGAGGAGTACAGTAAACTAATTTAGTACACTCAAACCCATTTTATATTGGCAGTCTAGCAAACTATAAGATTTTGTAGTTCCATACAGAGTGGCAAATCCTATATTCCTGTGAGTTTAAATTTTTAACTCATCRGTTATGAGGAGAACACCTTGTTAACATATTTTAAGCTTTTTAATGTGAATTTAGCACAGAAAAAAGGCATTGAATTACAAGGTTGATAGTATTCCACACATAGATGTGTGTACTTGAGGAAAATGAGTGCAAATTTCTGTGTGCTACTATACCATATATGTTAACATGGACTTTGGAGGGTCTTTGAAGGAAGGACAGTTTCATTTCCCTTTGTTTGGCCTTTCCTCTTGGACTATTGTCAAGAGTAAACAACTATATTGGGATGGTTACAGTGCTGTTGTTCTTTGGGAGCTGAAACAAGACCACTGACTCAAAATCAATTTGAACCTAAGGTCAGTTGAAGTTCATCATGAGAAATCCCAGTAAGAGACTCCTTTTGTTTTCCTTTTGACTTCACAGAAAAGAAGAGCAGCAAGAAGGCGCAAAGTGCACAGGCTGTTAAGCTAAACAAGAATTTTGCACCCATCTTCCTTAGAGGCCTGACTGACCTCAAAGTGATGGATGGAAGTCAAGTGATAATGACAGTGGAGGTATCAGGTGTGTAGCCATAAAGAAATACTATTTTAAAAATTTTGGTGCTGCTGCTAAGTTGTGCACTTTTTACCATTCTTTTCTTCAGCAAAGGTCTTTGTATTTGCAAATAATGTTTCAAGGAACCAATTTTTCAGAAGCAAAAACTAGGGTTGTCTTATCTGATCTTCAGGGTGGATGAACACTGGCCATTGCTTAACGTGTTCAGACCAATAGAAGGATCTCTTTATTGGAATAGTAATCTACTTACTGTTAGCAAGTCCTCCTGTTGAACTGAAACTAAGTCTCAGAGGACTTGCGATAGCCTGTGTTGTGAACTGAACATGAATACCTGTCAGCTGGGGACAAGATTAGTGTTGTACTAGCTATCAGTATCCACTTGATAGCTGCCTTCATGGTATCTACAGATCATTTCCCCTCCCTGTTGTATACACACTCGCCTCATTTATTTGCATTTTAACTCTAATGAGGCAGGGTTAGAACTATTGCATATTGCATAGCATCAACAAAGAAGGTGATATTCCAGGATATTTTGAAGATGAGGTTGTGAATTGTGAATTGGTGGCAGAAAACGTTCAACATTGTTTGTCCTCTCAGCCACACACTGAGATTTTCTGTGTTTATCTCAGATTTTTTTGTTTCCTATTTTTCAGCTAACCCACCTCCTGAAATTATTTGGCTGCACAATGGGAAAGAAATCCAGGAGACAGAAGATTTCCACTTTGAGAAGAAAGGCAATGAGTATAGTCTGTATATCCAGGAAGTATTTCCTGAAGACACAGGCAAATATACCTGTGAAGCCTGGAATGACTTAGGAGAGACTCAAACCCAGGCTACTTTGACTGTACAAGGTATGAAGTTCTTTTCCACCTTAGGAAATGCAAAAAGGAAATCATTCTGACATGCTGGAGGAGTGTCTATTTAAAGTAGATGAGTGTTTATAAGGACAGGATATGCTGTGAAGGATACTCAGTCTCTGCATCTGAATTAACAAGGATATTGAGCAGAAGCAATTTGAAAAAAAATCTTTTCACTCTGGAACATTATGTTACTATTTCAAAAATGCATTCCTTAGTCCTGTTCCTAGGGACAGTGCAAAACTTCTGCTAAATGCAGCTTCATATTATCATTATAAGGCTTACTTAGCTATGGACTAAATGTAAACTATTTAATGATGTTTTTCTTTCTAATTAAAGCACTGAGCATTTGGAAAAGCTGCCCAGGAGCCAGGACTCCAGATTTCTTTAATATTAGCATGAAATGGTAACAGGTGAAGAATGATTTCTGCAATTTTTGGACCAAGTCCTCAAATTTCAGCTTTGAATATTCATGTATGATATAAATCCCACAGTAAACACAGAAGTACTTTAAAACCTGCTGTGATTTGGGCATCTACTAGTTTCATGACCCTAGACTTTGTCTAATCTTGCCATAAGCCAACATTTTCCTATAGTCGTTACTTAGAATTATTGGAGATTAATGAGAGACATTTATTATTTTTCATATAAATGGTCTTAACCCCAGGATTTCAGAGAGCTGTGCCTCATGGGGTGGGTCTGCAGTCTGTCATCACTGTCTGCTCTAAATTTAGACCATTCTCTATTCTCTAACATTCCCTAAAGTGTAGCCTCAGGGTCAGTGTTTTGTACTAAATGCAATTTTATGCTATTGCCAATGATGATTTATTACATGAGCTTTGAATTGCATGGCAGTTACAGTGCTGTCACTTGCCCTTAAAGCTACTYCTTCCCGCATTTTCCAAGGACAAATCTTTAAGATTCCTTTTAGGGCAGCTTCAAAGTCTCCTTTTTTTGGTCTTAATATAAGCCTGTATCAAGCCAGTAAAGTGCCAAGTGATTCTTATTAATACCAGTGATAGTTACTTCCAAAATTAAAGCCTGACTTATTATCGGATTGAAAACTTACACCYTGAGTGTCCAAAATAACTTTACTTCTCTGTGATTGCTTTGCCTAAAGTTAGTTTATTAGTTCCTTTTAAGCATAATATTTTCTCTTGATTTGTATACTGTGTTTGTAAACTACAGAACCTCAGGATGGTATTCAGCCTTGGTTCATTAGCAAACCAAGATCAGTGACTGCAGCTACTGGGCATAATGTCCTTATATCCTGTGCTATTGCTGGAGATCCTTTCCCCACCGTTCACTGGTTTAAAGATGGGCAAGAAATAATGCCAGGAGCAGGGTATGAGATCCTGCAAAATGAAGACATCTTCACACTGATCTTGAGGAATGTGCAGTCTCATCATGCAGGGCAATATGAAATTCAGCTCAGGTACGTTTATCATGAAAAAGCCTGTTCCTGTGGAACACAGTTATATTTACCTTTGACTTTTCAGCTGCCTAGATGGAGACAACCATCCCTTCTTTCTCCTATTCCTCCTTGAACAAGACAAGAGGTCCCTCCTATTTGCACAGAAATGTAGAGTACTAAAGGAACTAAGTATTTCTGAGGGAGGAAAGGAGCAGACCTCTAATAAAACTAAGAGAGGAAAGGAGAAACACAAGAAAAGTCAAGAAGAAGGGCAAAGTGGCATACAGTTTCCTWTTTGGATCCTGAAAAGCAGAGCTTTGTAGTGGCAATATGAGAAAAAATGTGTGTTTCTAGCAAGGGAAGTCACAATCTATGTCTGTATTTTGGAGCTCTTGTCTATCAAGTTTGGCATCTCATTGGTATTTTTAATGATGCCCCCTTTCCATAGGAACAAACTGACCAGGAAGGGCCATTCCATGTATTTATGATCCGTATCTGTAAGAGAAGAGTGTTTCCTGACTACATTTGAAATATTTGAATTTGATACAGAAGTTGGAGCCTTATTTTTCTGACCTGTCTTTGAACAGAGGCACCTTGATGCTCTGACCTTATTGTCTGTCCTACAAAATTTGGAAGAGCTATTCTGAATTTAGCTTTCTTTTCCTGCTGGCAAAATAACTGTCCTTTAAACCAAGCATCAGATTTGCTGCTACTTTATTTTGTAGAAAGTGCTGTAGCATTTTCCACCTCCAGTGGTAAAGATTAGGACTACTTACATATTCCCTATATGGTTTTAGAAAACTTAGCATACAACTTTAAACTGATGTTATCATTCTATGCTATTTACTGTGCATAGATGTATTGCCTTATTTGGCTAATATTTGTGACTTTATTAAAATGTATTTAGCCATCATGGATGTTTGAATTTGTGACACTGGAAGAAAATTTTCTGCTTTGCTCCACGCACTACCTTTTTAGTCCAGACTGACTAGTCCAGGAGACAGATTAGATGAATACTGCCCAATATTACAAACTATTAGCATTACAGTTCTGTGCCACTTGCACTTGCCTGTGTATGGTGGTTTGTTTTGGGGTTTTGTCATGCTGTAAACAAGCTAGTTTTATTTCATATATTTCAGTCCAGTACAAAATTCAAAAAGTGAATTGTCACTTGCTTGCAAATAAATTTCTCCTGTCTTCTTAACCCAAAGAGAGAGGGCATTTCTTAATATAATTTTACCTACTTAGTCTCTAAAGCAGTGAGTTTATTTTTTTTTATTTCTGGTATTGCTTTTCCAACCAGTGTCAGAAATGGAAAAATTATTGCCCCAGTGATGGACCTATCACTGTGCAGATGTCTAATCCTAAGGTACATTTCCATAAACTACCACAGGCAGCCACATGCTAGCCTCGGTATATATTGTTTTTGTGTGCAAGTCAAATAGGTTACTTGCTCTTCACCGTAGTGTACTTTAGAAAACGGTAGCTGTTTTATATGGAGATTTGCCATAAAGAAGCTTTTCTACTGTTATGTTCAAGTCTTGTTACTAACATTTATGTAACTAGAGAGATGTGCTGTGAACTTTTTGCAAATAAGCTATGTAATATATTTAGACCCTTTGCAATAAATTATGAAGTGACTGATTTCAGAATAATTGGTTTGTTCACAATCAACTGACAAATGTTTTAGGGGTGATGACAAAGTCATCTAGGGCATTCACAGTGCTGTTTTGCAAAGGTCATGTCTACATACATCCTTGCATGTACAGAAAAGTCTTTCTGGAGTTGGATGGTGTTTCTAACCTAGATTGCATGTTCAGTTTTCATTAAGGTCAGTAACCTGTTCGGAAGATAGCAAGCCAAATTGGAAGAATTGCTACGTTCTCCTGGTGCATTTCTGCAGTTCTGTTTGCATTCTCAGGTTGTGGACATTTTCTTCCATGATTTGCTAAGAGAACAGAGAGAGTTTTCACTTCAAACAGCTCTGAAGGACAGGGAGATATTCTAGGAAACATCAGGTAGGGCAGGAAGGAGGGAAAAGAAGGGGAAGAGCAAATGGGAGCCAAGAGTGCTTTCCTGTGGCTGGCTTGAGCAAGGTCAACCTTAATGATCTGGTTGTGGCTGCTGGTCACCCAAGCCAAATTCATCACTGAAGACCTTTGTCAAAGGAGAAGSCTGATAACATCATGTCTGTAATAGAAAGTACAGTTAGAAAAGGAATTACTTCATAAAATTAGCAGAAAAGGAGAATTTTTGGGGAGCTGACGGAAGTAAAGTCTTAGCTAGAAGAAAACACAACAGGTCACATACTAGTTCAGTTGTTCCCTACTCCTTTTACTGGGRAAGCAGCTGGGGGTCTCACAAAGATCAGTGCATTCATACTGGCTTTTTCTAATCTATAATGAATACTACATTGCAGTTATAGCCAGGGGAATGCTGATGCCTCTTGTTGCCCTGCTGTCATTTGTAAAATATCATTCAGGGAACAGAAAGCCTTGTGTTTTTAGGCAGTCACTTATGTATCATGAACTCACATGCCATGAATGATGAAGMAGCAGCTGCCTCAGGAATACTAAAGGAGCAAAAATGTTGGCTGTAGAATTTCATGTTTGCAGTAGAGCTGAAATAATTTCCAGCAGCAAATAGTCTTGTCTAAATAGCTTTTGAACAGCCTGCATTTGTCTTGAATTGATTGAGAAGTGTTTATATAGTCAGAACTAGTCTTAACAATATCTGAGAGTGGGAGGGCTGTGTGTAGTGTCCTTCACTAACATCACTGCATAGTCCATTAAAAATACAGAGTAACTGAGAAACCACAATACAATTCACTAGAGAGTTCATAGAGAGGCTGGCAATATACAATGGATTATTTTTAAACTTAATCATTTTCTTTTCAAATAAAATGTGCAATTCTTTTTTGTGTAATAATTTTAAAAGCATATTGCACAGCTGCTTTCAGGAGTCATTCCTTCTCCAGCTCCTCTCAACATAATCAGGGTACRGTTTCCTACTAGCATTCGTTACTTTCCAGTTTTCTTTTCCTTTGTTCTCAAGTCCTAAATGCTGCCCTAATCTCTCCACAATTTTCCTTTTATGTTGGTGGCTCACAAATTGAAAATCTGGGTTTAAAATTTTGGATTTAAAAAAAATCTCCTTGCCTCTTCCTGGTTCCTTCTTCTTTTATCAGAATGAGTCAGCAGAGAAATGTCGTGATCCTGGTGTGATCCATCAATGATTGCTGTTCGGCTCTTTCCCTTTTACTCCCTCAAAATCATATAGAGATATATGGTTGCTTTGCCTTTTGCTATATGGCAGACTATTGAGGCTGACTTAAGAAGTCAGTTATTTTAGCCTTTCCTGGCCCTTGCTTTAAACCTACACAGAACTAGGATTTCTCTACATTTGCACTATTCTATCGTAATCATTTTCTACGCCACTTGTTTTTTGCTTAGGCCTCTGGGAACAGTGTTGTATAAACATAAAAAGAACAACTGATTCATTCACTACTGAGGTTAACCTATTTAAATTTGTACATGGCAGCCTGCAAAGTTGCCAGCCTGTGCTGTTAAGGGACAAGAAATCAGCCAGAGTCTCTGTGAAACCATCATGATTGAGATGAGAAATAACATCTTTTTTATGACTCAGAAAACCACAGATATCTTTTTTTCCTGCCATYCATTCCATTTTTCTAGTGATGCTAGCAAAAGTATCTTTTCCTATCCCACGGTATCCCATAGGTATCCCTATCCTATCCCATGTTCTTTCAGTCAGTGTGCGTGCTCTTAAGCAGAGAAATTGGGAGTATTGAACTGAGACTGAGTTTCTTGAGCAAAGCCTTTATAATGGCACAGTCAATATCAGAGAACTTAAAAATCCTTGTGCAGCTGCTTAAATAAATCATCTGCTTTATTATCCTTTGCCTTTCTAGAAGTTGAACCCTTCTCCTTTTCCCCACCCCATCTTCCATAAAACTTTGCTTAGTGCTGATTAATCTTTTTAGAGATTTTGATAATGTGATTAAAATCAGAGGTAAACATTCCTCTCATAAATTGAGAGTACCTCAAATAGTCTGCAATTCAGGTTATATAAAAAATAGTTGTAAGATTATATTCCATTACACCCCACAGCAAATACAAGTCTATCTTTGTGTAAAATAAACTTTGCAAACTTTGTTCTCTGCTATCAACACACTGTCTGTTTTTAGGGAGGAAAATCATGACCCCCTTTCCATTCCCTTCTCCCACTCAATACTGTAAAATGTAAATAAAATGGTATTAAGATATTAAAACATTTTGGCCAAACCGTCAACTGAGGTAAATCAGCGCATCCTCTTTGAAGCCAGTAGAGCTGCTCTGCTTTATGTCAGCTGAAGGTCTGGTCCAGTAGATTAGTCACTTACTTTGGGGTTAAAGCTTCATAGGATCTGGACTGTATGCCCATTTAAATAAGAAAATAGTTGCAAAACTTCGTTGTGAGACTTTACAGTGACCTGTACTGAAGCAGCAGCTATAGCTAGGAATCAACGTATTTGCCCTTTTCAGTTCATTCTTAAAAAATCCAATTTACTCTGCTACATTTGTTTCACACTTGGTAGGCCAGTAGGAATTTGTGGTGTGTCCACACACTATAATTAACAGTGCTTTTTTTTTCTCCCCCCTCTTTCTCCAGAGAGTGCTTCCTGGGGRCATGCAGACAATAAGTCTCATCTAAGGTTCAGTGAAAATATTTGGGTAGATCCTGCCAAGAAACTAGTATTTCAAGACATTTTGAACATAAAAGCCATTCCAAGGAAAACTGATCCCACAATAGAACAGGGAGCTATTTTTAAAATTGCTTCAGGCTTTGCAGCTGGGGTTTTATTTGTTTTGTTTTGTTTTAATTCCTTGACATATTAAAGATAAATTCTGAGCATGAGCATTATAAAGAACAATCCTGCAAAATCCAACACTTTGAAGCACTTCTCTGCCGCATAGCTTTTATCCATGTTCTGCATTAGGCTGTTACAAAGGAGCCAGTGGGATCTAACTTTGTCTGGGCTTTTGTTGATATGATCCCAACATGGAGACTGTAATATTGCAGAAGTAATGTTGTTATTGCTAASATTCCAAACAGCAGAGACCTGAAAGACTTGAAGTAAGGCTCCGCTGCAAACCTCTATTTTTTCCAGCCATCCATATGAACCTTGCCTTGACTAGATTCTGAAATTACATAAATGTAAAAATGTTTACAGAGTTTCCAGAATTATTCTAGATTGAATTTAGCATCTAAACTATCCAGTCCTCCTTTCTTATTCTTGGCTCGTTTCTCTTTTTCCATCCTGTGAACTACAAATTCTTGGCAAAGGTGGGTCAGTGTTCTTAACTTCACTTTTTTAGACACTGCAAATGAATTCAGAAGACAAAATTTTGTTCTCCTTGCTCCTAAAATCAGTGACAAAACTTACTTTGATTTCACTGGGACCTGGATTTGCCCTAAGAAGGTTAAGCTTTTGGACAGGGATGTGATGAATCCGACACAGAGTGGAGGTTTATATTCAGTGGTCTGCTTTTCGGTCATTGACTTGAATCAGAAATCAGAATTAAGAACAAAAACCTGCCTTGTGAACCATTTGTCCRTATAGGCATTTGGATGGCCCGCATGCCATACTTTGTATGAGCTTCCCAGGTTTTAAAAACAGAAAGAGTAAATTGTTCTCCTACTTTCTTATCTCCTCCTTTATTTTCCAAACSCTGTGAAAAATAACTTAGAGAACTTTTTTTTGCCTTCTTTATTTGCTTTCTTGTATATGTGAAGACTTCGCTGAGGGAAAGATGCCATGCAGAAATTGGTCCTACAGAAATGGCATTATCACAGTGCTCAAAGCGACACTCAGGATCCCTAGATCCTTCTCCTAGGAGAGTGCTGTCTCTGGTACTTTAACCTCTGCCACTGGTGACACAATTCTTGTGGGCAAAAGCTTTGGTTATACAGTCGTGACAGAAGCCAAGCAGTGGTACCTCTCTATTTGATGTAAGCTGTGAACTGCTGCAGTTCTCCGGCTTACGAGGCTTATCCTACTCTGTCAGCTTTGGATTGGTTTTACRTCCTAAAGGGACAGTAACTGAACTCTAGGAGATTCTGCTAGGAAAGACTTCAGGTGAGACCAAAAGCCTGCTGCAGCCCTGTAGTTCTGGTGAATGAGAACATTTTTGAGCAGTTTCAGAATGCTTCCACCCATCTTTTGGTACTGATCGGTATGTTAGGAGCAGGGGACGCGTGTTACTTTCCTTCTTTCTATTTATCTTACTTCCTAGTGAAAGTTGCACATTACAGGAAGTACAGCTGCCAGGTCTCCAGCATTAAGCTGGCACTCTGTGGACTGMCTTGAATATTGCCTGCGCTGGCTTGGGACTTCCCATGCTCTTTGGGCAGTCTCCATTTGGTACTCGGATATTCTCTGCAGTCTTTTATATTGAGGAAGTCAGGGTTGTGGCTTTGAGTGCTGTCCTTACAGATTGTTATCCATAACAGTTTCTTGTGCACATAGACTGACTTGTTGGATGTGAAGTGTTGAATGTGTTCCTATGGCTTCTTGTTCTTAACGACCTTAGGGACAAATACGGTGCGTTATGTCAAGTCCTTAATCACTTCAAAGAGTTAGTCTGTTTTCTTAATAGGACTTCAGGGGAGCTGAGGCAATACTTAAAAAAAAAAAGTACTGCCTGGGGGAGTTACATTTTGCTTTTGGCATCTCCTGTGTTAAGTGGAGAAGAGCTGTTTGGGGCTGGAAAGATGATATATATCTGCTGAAGGGAATGTGCAGTGGGGGCGGGGGGAGGACACTAATGACTTCTTTAATGGGAGCCCTTTGCTGAAGGCATCCATGGTATTCCTCTGCAAAAGGAAGAATAAGTACTGAGTACCATATATGGTGACACTTTTATGTTTTTTAATATAAACACGTACAGGCTGGAGCAATCCATGTAGATGGGTTTTGCTGATTGGTTGGGTCGGGGGGGAGGGAAGGAAATGAGACCCTGCTTTTAATATCTTAACATTAGGATACTTAAGAGCTCAGGACTAGAATAAATAAACAGTAGGCAGAGTTGGGAAGATTTTCAACTTTGCAAAATAGCCCCTTCCTCTGCCTGGATTTTCCAGCTTTTGTATTTGTTTTCCTTTAGCTTATTTGCTTGCAGCTGTTTCATTCTGTAAATTGCTTTGATTTTTGTTCGGGGGTATGTCGTTCCCGGCATAGACAGCAATAGATCAGGAAAAGCTATCTGATACAGCTCGACTCAAAATATAAGGGGACCGAACCCACTCAGCCAACCACCACAGTGCTGGCCTTAAGAAAGGGGCTAGATTTGAGCTGCGTTAGTGCAACATACAGTACAGTCACTTTAGCTCAGGCAAGTTGCAATTTTGAAGGGGGAAAACCTCTGCTTTTCTGATTTCATTTAAACATTTCAGGAACCAAGTTGGAGAATGCAGCTGCCAGGTGTCTCTGATGCTGCGAGAGAGTTCAGCTTCCAGAGCAGAAATGCTCAGAGAGTGAGTATTTTTCCCAGGGACTTGCATGGGTGGGTTCTATTTTTTGCTCTGTTAATTCCCTGCCCTTACAGACCCAGTCTGGCTGCTGTTCAACCTAATCCCCAAATGTGACCCAACAAATTGTTTTCATCATACAGGCTAAGCGTGCTGTACCAAGCCGGAGTAGAGAAGATCTTTTTTGTTTGTGCCCTTATATGGCTCCTGAAGTCATCATTGATGCAATAAACTAATGGAGTGCGCTCCTCTAATCAACCTCCCCTTCTATAAACACATTTTGTTCCTGCTCTGAGATTGTTCCCTGACATTTTTAAACCAGCCCCTTTCCTGGCTGACTCTTTCTTTTCTTTTCTGATACTAGTGGGAGGGAGTCAGGCAGCTCTGGAGAGCGAAGAGATGGTGGAGACCATGATATACTAACATTTGGTAGAATAAGCGGCTTCAAAAAGAGCAGCAGCGAAACCAGACCAGCTGAGGAAGAACAGGAAGACGTCCGAGGGGTGCTGAAGAGGCGAGTGGAAACTCGAGAACACACGGAGGAGAGCCTGAGGCAGCAGGAAGCTGAGCAGCTTGATTTCCGTGACATTTTAGGCAAGAAAGTCAGCACCAAAAGTTTTTCTGAGGAGGAACTGAAAGAAATCCCAGCAGAGCAAATGGACTTCCGTGCAAACCTGCAACGGCAGGTCAAACCCAAGACCTTGTCAGAGGAGGAAAGGAAAGTTCATGCTCCTCAGCAGGTGGACTTCCGTTCTGTGCTGGCCAAGAAAGGCACCCCAAAAACCCCTTTGCCAGAGAAGGTACCACCTGCTAAGCCAGCCACTCCAGATTTCAGATCTGTGCTGGGCTCGAAGAAGAAGCCACCTGCAGAGAATGGCAGTGCTAGCACCCCAGCACCAAATGCCCGCACCAGTTCTGAACCCCAGAAAGCCATCCCCAATTCTGATACCCCTGTTGCCAAACCAGTAGTGAAAAAAGAAGAGAAGAATGACAGGAACTGTGAACATGGGTGCTCAGTGGTAGATGGTGGTATAATTGGAAAAAAAGCTGAAAGCAAAGGAACCGCAAGCAAAGGAACAGCACCATCCTTTACAGAGAAGCTTAAGGATGCTGAAGTAATAGATGGTGAAAAATTAGTTTTACAATGTCGGATTTCCTCTGATCCCCCTGCGGCTGTCACCTGGACTCTAGACAGCAAACCTATCAAGTCATCAAAGTCTGTTGTCATCTCTCAAGAAGGTAAATTAATTGAATTGGAAGCCAGCTAGATGGCACACTATTATATCCAACTCTTGATTAATAATATTAGTTCATTATAGGTAATGCAATACTAAAGTCCTGTGCCAGTAACTGCTTCCAGATGCATCTTTCTTGTTATTTCAGTGAAGTACACAAGGAAGAGTATTGTTTGACATTTCTTGCAGATTCTCCTTTAACAGCCTGCAGATGTAATTTTTTATAAAGTTGAACTTCATGCATTCTTAAATCTTGTTTATATTGCGAATGGTGCTTAAGGAGCTGGTACGTGACGTTTATTTAAGCTGAACTGTAAGGATTTAGAACATTGTAAAACAATAATATTATTGCTGGTTTATACATTCTGATTTAATTCTTTTGTATGTTTACTATTTCAGGCTATTCTATTGCATTAAGAAACATGGAAGCAAAGAGGAATTATATTATTGAAAGAAATTACTACAATTTTGAGTTATGCAGTTAAGATCAGAGTTGAGAATGGATTTCCAATATATTCAGTAACTTGCCACAGGTGCTCCTGTAGTCTTTAGAGAGATTGAAGCATTCAAAATAATTGGTGTGATGGTTTTTAACCAGTTTCAAAAAAAAAAAAAAAAAAAAGTTGTCAAAGAGAATGTTAGTGTTGTCAAAATGAGTAATTTCTTTGTTCTAGATAAGAACAAAATCCACTAGACTGGTTTTGTACACCATGAAAGCTAATGTTATAGCTAGGCAAAATGGACTTTCCTTGGGACAAAAGTGGAGAGGATAACTGATAATACAGAAAAAAAAATCTTTATTTTGATTTCATAAAACACTCAGGATACTGTATGGAGAATGATACATCCTACATAGTTTATGCAAAAAAATTTTGTAGGGGTTGTAAGAAGTGTAGCTTGATAGAGGGATCTGCGCTCTTAATTATGAATCATTCTTCATTTAATCTACAGCTTTTTCAGTGTTAGCAAATGAAAACCAAAAGAATGTGCACAGTGGTTCACCACAACCAGTGAATCCTTCCACAATGATCCAAGCACTGAAACACGAGGATTCCTTTATTTTAAGCTGATGCAAGCAGGATCAATGCTGTTTTCTGACAGAAGAAAACAGTACCTGGGTACTATGTTATGGGCATAACAAAGTGATTAGATGGGAAGACTGAAATGGTAGCAGGCACATGTGTCTGAAGTAGCAGAAGAATTTTACTCATGAACATATGCTGATTTTTACCAGAGGGAACTAGGTGGAATACGGATAACTCTCAGGTACGTGAGAAAACGTAGAATGGAAAAATGCCATCCCTGTGAAAAGGACTGAGACAATCAAAAAGGTGGGACCGCAGTCTAATTAGCCTTACCCTGAAAGAAGCCCAAGTAGCAAAAATTCAAGGGGTTTTCTTGGAGTTGCTCAAGGTTACACATCTGAAAGTTTCATCTCTTCTCTCAGTGTAGACCAGAGAGAGAGAGAGCATCTCTGTATCAGACAGAGTGAATCAGGTTTGTCTGAGCTATGGTGGAGCCCCTCAGAGTGCTGCAGCATTGGTGCTGCCGGGCTGCAGAAAGCTGTTTTCTTGACTGAAAGAAGCTCTTGTAATCCTCCAAGTCTTACACATTAAAAAAAAATAGTACTGTGAATCTGAAAATCCAGTGTAGTTGGAGTTTACTGTGAAGTGGTCCTGATGTACTTAAATGCTCTGCCAGCTGCCTGAGCAGAGCATGTGACACGTTCCATCTACTTTGTCTGGGCCAGGTGACGCTCTCAGCTCATAACGCCCCAGAGCTGACACTTTGTCAAGAGTGTCGCAGTTCAGCAATGCTTTCCGTTGGGATAAAGAGCAAAAGTCACCACAGGATAAGGAATCCACTGTTTCAGGACAGCCATCCTGCAGGGAGTGAAGAACCTGTCCTTTTGTTTGAGTGATACCCGTATTATTATACTATTATCATGACTAGTAATTGTATTACTTGTATTTAAAAGTTATGCTATGTTTTGCGTATTTACAGGGGCTATTAGAAAGAAGTGTTACACAAGGAAGTAAATGATAATGTTTTCTCTTTTAATGCCAAGAAATGGAACAAAGGCTGCAACTTTTTTCTTGTCCTCCATTACCTGCCTTCTGGTACATTGAAGGGACACCTTGCATGACAGTCAGTTTAGGCTTTTTCCAGCCAGTACCTATTTCCTGTGGCACTTGGAGAACAAAATGTTGCTGCTCTCATGCTGTGAGATGCTTTCATGCCAGCTGTTACGTAATTAGCCAGATATGCATGATACTTACTCATAGCAAGTTCCAGTTTTCTTAGAGATTGATTTTCTCTTTTTCCCTAATTAGGAACATGTGAATATTTGCAGGATATCAGTATTAAGAAGAGGGAACAGTTAGCACAAGAAAAGAGAGACTGGACACTACAGACTAGAACTAAGAAATAACAAGTTCAGGTCAAATACCAGGAAAGACTGCTCAGTAGTGGAGGCCTGTGGGCTAGTATCACAGAGATAGTGTTTGGAGCAGCTTTAAACATAGAGAACAATAAAACTGGTACAGTACTTGGTATCCCAATGCCAAAAACCCAGCTTTCCTCTTTTACCCAGGATGTTGAAAAGGCAACTTGGTCAGGCCACAGGCGTCATGTCCTTTAGCAATAGTGCCTTGGCCAACCTTGGAGCAGCATTTAGTGGGCTCTGGAGATAATTCCCTACAGTCATCCTCAGCTGAAAGAAGGTTGAGTCTGTGGGGAAAGAGAGGAATTCAGAGCAGAAGGACCTAGCTCACATTAATGGGCTCAGATTTTGCAAAGCCAATTTTTACTTCTTCAGTATGATCTTGCTCTTCTTTTGTTCAGCAGCAAAATCCATTATGGAAATGGGACTGGGTCTGTTACTGGCTATTCACCAACTGTTCAAGTGCTACTTTGGTATTTGGTGGTGGGCACTGGCTCTTGTGTATGGAAGATAATATACATATATTTTCCTTAGATGCCTCACAGAAGAAGAGTGGTTTATGCTGTCTTAGTGAACTGGATAGTGGAAAATGCTCCATCTAGAGCAAGAGATGTTTTATCTGCTTCTTTTCATAGTGCAAGCCCATTTTAGTTGATAGAGGCTAGTGGCCCACAGACTGTTCAACATGAGTGGCACACGAACCTGCAGAATAACATGTATTTGTCCTTTGGAAATCAAACTAACATTCTCTGTCATTGCTGTAAAGCAAAAAGAGGCAGCAGCTTGGTGACCTCCTGGTGCCAAATAATATCGCTAAAAGGAAGTCCACAAGATATCCTGCTTTGTTGAACATGGCTACTTGCTAAATTAAGTGGTGCATTTGGCTAGGAAGGACAGACTTAAAAGTATGTGCATTACACAAAATCTTTTGGTGCTTAACAAGTCCACTGGATAAGTGAGCCCTCTGCATAGTAACTCCCTGAGAGAAACTTTCTTTGTCATGTTTGTCCCTAGCTGATAGAAGGTCCTTTAACTGTTACAAGCATTTCTGTTGACACCTCTCCTCTGTGCTTGAAGAGGCAAACCCTACCTTCCCTGTCTGAGGCAGGTTAGCTATTAGCTTGCAAGAGAAGGGTGGGTATTAGCCCAACTTCGTTACGGGCAGAGATGCCCAAATTGGAACACCAGGCTCGTAATAATCACCGATTCTTCAGATATTTAGCAAATTAAAAATTATGTTCTGCTCCAAAACCAGACTTTTACCATCGGGCCTATTATTCAGTATATTTGCTGTATTCTTGTACTCAATCTAAGGCCTGTAGTGTACTTCATTATTTCAGGGTAAGGTTTACATTAGCAATTAGAAGTCAGAGTCTGGGCGACATTACACTGAATGTCATGATCACATACCTAAGAACAGTCTCATTCCTTCCATTTTACGCTTCAACTATTAAAAGTGTTTTATTGCTCTTCCAAATCATGAACATCAGTATTTGTTTTCTCATTTCTTTTCACAAGATAATTCCTCAAATAGTGTTCTGTATGTTCCTTTGCAGGAGTGATTTGTTGCTTAAAGTATCATTTTTATGGCAAAATGAGCTATTATACCATTTTTCTTTTACCGATACGCTTGACCTGGTAGGAGTTTATTAATGGTTTGATTTTACATTTTTCTTATTTTAGGCACTCCTCTGAGTGCAGTTGTCTTCACTTTTGGGACTTGTGAGTTTTTTGCCTGTAAAATCTCAAAATAAATGATAACTATGACAAACAAGAGAGGGTGCTCACAAATTGGACTGTTATGGATGTTTGGGCAGGTCAAATGGTGCGTGGTTAAAAAGTGGTGGATTTTAGTACGAAACAAAGCAGCAATATGCTGCTTTGTTTGAAGCAAGGAGGGTTTTTGTTTGTTTGAAACAAGACTTCACGAAGGTGCTAGAGTGGAGTTAGACATATAAGGACCGTACAGAACAAGCTTCCTCATGCTGTGAGCTCTTGGGAGCGGGAACCATTTTGTTTTATGTTTTAGAGTACTTGGTACAGTAGTGCCCTGTGCCCGAGTCCTGCTGTGTGACTCAGTCTTGGGTGCTAGTACCAAACTGGAAATTTTTGCATGGTACAAAAGCTATTCTAGAAGAAGACAGTAAAAGGGACCTGGATGCTGGCACACTTAGCAGACTGAAGAGCACAAAGGAATTGAGATGCACGGTGAATACACGTGCAAACTGGCAAACTTGCCATTTTCTAAGTCAGCTTGCTCTGCCTTTTTTGGCTAGCTTTAGTACCGTGAGGCTGTATACATTGAGGAAATGCTGTGTAATGTAGGCTCAGGTAGAAGTGATGGCGTAGCTTAGAAAACAGCCAAGGTTTGTGTAGCTTTGTGTAAGACAGTTCTTTTTTCTTCCTAAATATCTTGGCAGCATAAGCAGTTGGTAATCCTGTTAGCAGTAATGCCTTAACAACTTTCTTGTGACTTAACCCAAGTCTTGTTATCAGTTGTGCCTGTCTCTGTCTGTCAGTCTGGCTAGGATCTGCCGTGACTTTTCTGATTTTTTTAATTAACTTTGAGCAAGAGTTTAGTGTCTAATTAACTTATATGTACTGCTGAATTTAGCTGAACTCTGCAGCATAAGAAAGGCTTAAAGAAAAGCTTTTTCATAAAGTTAAAAGCTAAGAACATCATTTTAACAACTCTGACACAACTCCATGTGTGTCAAATGCCAAAAAAATTCTCTCTATACAGTCATTTGTATCTGAAGCTTATCTTCCAGGAAGGCATGTAGTATAGATCTGAATACAGCAAAAGAGAGCCAATTGCTATAATCCCTGGCAATTTATTGTACTAGCTAATTATTCTCCTAAGTGTTTTGTTTTTAAATCAAGAACCAGAGAAAAGCCTTGTTTCTAATTTGAATTTCTCTGATTTCTGCTTTCACACACTGATATCCTTTCTCTGCTAAGCTGAAAAGCCCATTTGTACTTACTATAATGACTTTGATTCTGTAATCAAGACACCTCTCTACCTCTCTATTTTTAGAGATTGGTAAGTCATGCTCTTATTAAATTCCTCTCCATAATGCACTTTATCCAGTGCCTGGAGTGTTTTTTTCTTTCTTTTTTTTTGTCTTTTTAATATCTCCTCTTCAGTTGTTGTTTATTGGTTTATTCTTTTTAGAGGACAGGCAGCAGACCCATACCTTAATATCAGTGTTGGTGAGATGGAGGTCACCTTCCTATTGCTGTGCTTGCAGAAAATCATTAGCCCTCTTTCCACCTTGTCACAGTGGAGCTCTTGTTTGTTACTTCCGTGTTAAACCTGTAAATCTTAGATATTTTCACTCCTTTACATAACACAGCAGTCCAGTCGGAAGACAAAGTGTCTTTTCCTGTATCTGGATATCTAATTTGGCATTTCTCTATATTTAGCTCCATTTTGTTCAAGAGAATAGGACTTAGTTCAACAAGTAAATGAGATCATTTGTGATAATTGTTGTGTTCTCTCTCTCTGTCGTCTTCTGTTTTCCCTTTCCAACAGATTTTCAATAGTTTATAAGTTCATCACCACTGATTTATGAGTACTTCTACATCATAGGCTAAAATATTGAATAAATTTGGTGCTAATTTGATCACAGAAGAATCACAGAATAACAGAACACTTGAGGATAAAGCAGCCCACTAGAAACGTACCAGGTGATGATTTCCTCTTGTCACCTTCTTCATGAGATCTTTATTTTAGCAGCTTTGACTCAGCCTAATTAGAATTTTATTAATATAGCATTAGTTTCAAGCTAAATGATAAGAGATAACACAAGTATTTCAGAAAATCCAAGAGAATTATATAGATACTTTTGCCAGTTGAACATGTAATCCCACAGAGCATGAAAGCATGTTTCCTTCTTACGTTGTCTTCCTTAAAACCCTGTCAATTAGAAATGATTTCTTTTTTCTTCTCTGAAACTCACGTGAGTTTTTCCACTGCATTGCTTGTGATCATTGTCACTGTATTCAGTGAATAGTTTCCTGGTCAACCCATTTGACATTTTTAACATGACTGTGACATTAGCACATTTCTGCACTTTCCCACACAATCTGTGATCTATTAAAAATTAACACTGGTGGGTCAAAAAGCTCCTCAACCAATTTTGTTATAACTTAAAGGCACAATTTCCCTAGGCCTAGTATTTATTAATATTGCCTAAATACACTGTAGTATTTCTTCTTGCCATGGGATACAAATGCGAAAGACATCAGAAACTTCAATCTGCGTCAGAAACAGGGAGTCGGGAGTTTGGCCAGCTAGATGCCAGAACAGGGAATTAGAGCAGGAGCTGTTCTTCGTTGGTTTGTGTATTTGTTTTATAGCTGAAGTTCACTTTCTGCAGAGTTTCATGGAAAGAATGCAGAAGCCTAGAGATATTTTAAACTGGTTTGCACTATTTTTGAGTAAGTCAGAAAATCCTTTAATAGCTCAAAATGCAAGGGAAAGTTTTTGTGTATCTAAACTAGAGCCTCCCGTAAACTGTCAGCTTCTCTGCTATGTCTTTTCTAGAGCTGCACTAGTTCTGTGGCCCAAGTGGAGGATCCAAGTATTAATGCTGCACTTTGTGGCAGGATTTTAAAGACTATGTCAGTGAGCTGATTCTTTAAATATATATATATATATATTATATTTTATATATATATATATATATATATATAAAAGAAATAGAAGAATGGAGGACAAAATTCATGGTGAAATTTTTTTAGTTGGCTGGGATTTGAAAAGTGCCAGGATTCAGAATACCCAACTTGGGTCACCAGTCTGAACTTTCTTAGAGTTATGAGAAAATAAGCTTGTTTCAGGTCACGAAGGGCTTTTGCAGAGGAAATACCAAATACTTCATTGAAAGACTTTTGGCCTTCCAGCCTCTGGAATCAAGTGTAGCTCTCGATCACAGAATATAGGCTTTTTGGAGAGTTTCCTGTCCTTATTAAATCTCATCAAGTCTTGCCTGTCTCCCCCCCTCCCCCAATTTCCTAAGGAAATGAGTTTTCTTCAGCCTTGCTGTTTCTCAGCCTCCCCTTATCTTCTTGCCTCAGCCTGGCTATTTTGTTGAACTATTGGCCAATTTCACAACAAATAAAACCTAGTAGTCCACAGCTTTCTGAAAACTAGTGGCAAAATAAAGGAGAATGACTCAARTTACTCCATTTCCTCTTTATTCCTCCACTGAGGGCAGAATACCACCATTACATCTTCTAGTGGTAGCAACAAGCCCAACAATCTATCTGTGCTTTGGATGTGCTGATCCAGTGTGGCTGCCCGGGAGTATGAAATACAAGAAGGAATACAGATTATTGCTGCAAAGAAGACAGTCCTTGAGAAATCAGGTTTCATTCATTCTCCTGCTCACCGAATAACTTAATTCAAATCTTTATTCAAATCCAGAATATAAATATTCTTTTGGAATGAGTGTCCTCAGCAAGACTAACATTATTGCATGGAGACTTGACTTCCAGCAGAATAGCCCAAATGCATTTTTGGTCAGACTCCTGCTACTCAGGCTGGCCAGTGCTGGATTACAAGAGTACCGGTGACAGAGAGCTGTATGCACATGGCAGCTGGAGGATTTTCATGACAGAAAGCTAGGATTTGCTTCTAGGTTTTAGTTTAATTGTGGGCAGTGACCTATTGTCAGGGCGGGTTCTTTCTGTTTACATGCTGCTTAAGGAAAAGTTTCTCACAAAGTATTAACTTACATTTCCAAAGTGTGCTATAGGGGCAGCAGCACAACATTGGGAGTAGTGAAGAATGAATCTATGTCTGATGGGTCTTAAACAAGCTGGCAAACATTCAGGTCAGGGAGAGCTTTGGAGAAGGTAGGAGGGATCTCTGTAACCCACCAGCAGAAACTAAAGCAAATACTGGTTTGCTCTAGTCCCTTAAGGATCCAGTTATCCTTCAAAGCCAGGCCCTGTCCCATCAGCAAGGTGGCCAGAGATGATCTTCATATGCATGTGACTTTGTTCCATAGTTTATGTTCTTTGGCAATGGCATTTTTATCTTCTACTGTGTGATCTTTTCTAATTATGTTATATAGATTCATACAAATTTTTTGATTGGAAATTATCATTGATTTGCCCTCCAATTGTCTCTTTAAACTGCAGAGATGCCTGGGTTCATATTTGCAAGATGCCTGCCAGAACACTTAGTAATAGCTCTCCTTCATTTGGAAGGAGGCTGCAGCTCAGACTGACTCAGGGACTGAGCTGCCTGAGGGGAGGCACATGGCTTTTCTCTTCACCCTGTAAGTTGGCTGAGCAGAACCCATGTGAGTAAGTGAGGGGTCAGTGCTTCTCCTCTGAAATAGTTTTCATTTAGTTTCTTGGGGAGAGGGGGGAATGACATTATTTAGAACTTCTTGATATTGCTGAAAATAAGAAAGAGGAAAAAAATCCATTTACTTCTAACCTTTGCATGTTCCTGACAAAACAAATCTGTTGGGAACTCTTTGTATGTTTTTTGAAAGATTTGCCTTGAATAATAACATCCAGTCTTACAGTGAGGGAAAATCTGAATGCCAAAAGCTCAGTTGCTGTGTCAGAATTGAGGTCCAGTCTCTTGAGGGAAGCCAGTAAATCCTCATGTTGCTTTTCAAGGATCAGTGTCACTTGTGACTTTGCCATCTTCCACGTCACAAGGGGAGATACGTGATGGGGAGCCTGCAGGCCGGCACTCTGGAAGGTAGAAGTCAGTTAGCCTAGAGAGAGAAACATGGAAAATAGCAAGAGATGCTGGGAAATCTCCTTATGCCCTAGAACATGGGGAAGTGCCTAAGAAGGACTGTCAGAGGACAGGTCAGGATTTCTAGTTAGGAAAGAGAAAACAAGCCCACACTTCACCCTCACTCCAAGGATATTTGGAGGGGGAAGGTTTGGAGTATGGGTTTTTTAAGTGGGTTCTCCCAGGGAGTGAAGTACCTATTGTTCAAAGTAATGCATTTGATAGTGTAAGGGATTAGGTAAACTACAGTTCTCCTTCCTCTTCCCCCAACTAGTGGGAACAGCTTCTGTTTTGGTTCACAGAGTTTTATTTTTTTAAGAGGAAATGTATTTCCCTTGGGTAATACCAAGCTTCCCTTGGTAACTACAGAGCTTATGTCGCATCCTGTTTCTGCAACCCCATTGAACCCAAATTTTGTTTTTTTGTTTGAAATTAAATGAGTTTGTTGCAGTGACAGATTTGATTGCCATTATTAGGCTTTTTTGCAGATGTTTTACAAGATGAGACATTTGGTCTCTGAGCAATTCAAGCAAAAAGAAGATGGCCCTCAGTGTCATTTTTAAACTCAGGCACTAAGTTATGGTTCTACTTTCACACATGAATGCTGATGAGAGTGCTGGAGACGAGGCTGAACTAAAATATCGCAGATGGACACTTTACAGAAGTCCTTTCATTTGCAGTCCTACACTATTAGCTCTTTTGGGAAAAGACCATCTCAGTGAGGACTTCTTATCACTACTGCAAGGCAAAGAATGGCAGCAGAGATTCTGCTTTGGGTCTTCTGTATCCTCATCTATTAATCACTTGAGGGCTGCAGGTCCAGCTTTGAGAAACTTAAGGAATACTGATATGATCTAACTTACATACCTATGCATTTTTATTTTATTTCAATCTTAATAAGATTCTGATCTCTTGTGGATTTTGATGTTGAATTTTTAAGGTCAAGACATCTTTTTGTAGCAGTGAACATCAACTGTAGTAAAAGATTGGATCATTTCATGCGTTCTGTTCCTTAGTAACACTAAGCTTTTTGTGAACTGCTAAATATAATGCTGATTTGATGTCTCTTTTGTTTGTATTAGGGACACTGTGTTCACTTACCATTAAGAAGGCTATGCCTGAAGATGAAGGCGAGTACAAATGCATAGCTGAGAATGCAGCAGGAAAAGCTGAATGTGCTTGCAGAGTTTTGGTGGAAGGTAAGTGTTTTGCTGGATATGGGAAAACCCTTCCATAGAACTTCCTCCTTTCCCTTTCTTTCCTCCTCCCTTTCTTCATAACAACAGCCTTTATGAACTACCTACACAAAAAGGAACTCAATCTGCTTCCCTCTTGCATATTTTCTATCAACACAGTAGTTGTGTTGATCATAAAGAAGCATGAGCAGAGAAATAGTGAAGCATCAAGTACTCTTGCTGCTTTGTGGTTTAATCCAAGCTCCTGCTGTCCACTGTATTTCTGTAATGATACCACCCTTGTATACCACTGTCTTAGAAGTCTAGTATGAATAATTTACTAACCGAGGTACCAGTTCTCAGCTTTGGTGATGCTGACGACACTGTACTCATGTGCCAGATAGTCTTAGGCAAATATTTTGTCATGGAGTTGAGAGCACAGACTTTTAAAACTGCCATGGAATTTAAGCCCAAGTAACTAAATGTGATTCTGATCAGCTCACCTTTAGGTGAACAGCTCATTCTTGAATACTCTGCTTTGCATTGCAACCGAAAGAACACAAAACTAAAAAACAAATACAATATCTACCATAATATAAATCTTGGGTGGTAATTTAAAGTAATAATGAGATTTTGCCAGCACTGAAGTTCAGAAGAGACTGTCTAGAGGCTTGAAGCAGAATCTAGTATCGTGTAACACCTTCAGTACCACAGAAGCAGAAGGATGAAGGAGCAGATCATCAAGAGCTTAACACTCAGTAGTTCTCCAAAGCTATTAGAGCACCTTTTAAATGTTTCAGTCATCTTCATACTGTTTCATTTTCTTTGTCTTCTGATCACCCTCAAGTAGTTGATTTCTTTCCAGAAATCTCCTTCAGCATTATTGTTTCCCACTCTAAATTTCTTGTTGGCAATGTGTGATCTGGGAGACTGGATGTAGTCTTTGGTTTGCAAAGCCTTGATCATGACAGGCTGTCGGCTCCTGATGTATTCATTACTTGAGGACAAGGACGGTGTCCAGTCAGCTGTTTGACTCACACTGGCAGTGGCGTGTGTGGTGTTAGGAGCTAACTACTCACATAGTACTGGATACCAGGGTAACCATATTGCTATCTTGATACTGGCCAACTCATCTGTCCTTTCTGTTTCCTGATGGCATGCTGTTTTGCATAACAGAGAAGAGGTTTTGAAGAATGGCACCAGAGCAAACCCCAGATACTAGGAGGGATGCTGCCGGATATCCCTTGTCCATGATTGGCAGACAGGACAGCTATTACGTTTCAATTAGAATTGTGATCTAAAACAACAGTAAAAATTGCTCCTTTCTACTCAATCTACAGTCAGCTAAAATAACCTTAAAATAACCTTAAATTTCATTATGTTCCTTTTGGCTCCATGAGCTAAAATCAGCTCAGAAGAACATTTAACTTGATGGTACATTAGCTCAGGGACAAGTCTGTAAAATTTAAGTGTCTGAACTTAGGCCTAGCAGACTTCTGCTCTGAATTCCTTGCCAGAAGTTTCTGTTTTCGTCTGTTGATTTTACAGGAAAATTTAGAAAGACCAACTTTCATGCTCTGGCACCTACAGGTAGTTGACTGAAACAGGCAGTTCCATGACATTTATGCTATCTTTTCTCCAGTAACTAAATTTCAAACAGTTATCTCCTGCATAGATCCTCTGATCTTAGTATTTTCTTAGTGTTTGAAAACTACAAGCTGATAAAAAGCTGAGATTAGAAGCCAGAATTGGGATCTTTCTTCCAAAGAGGAATGTTGGGATCAAACAACCTAACAAATAGTGCATGTTAGAATTTGCATTACATGACATGCTCTGCCTGGGTAAAGTGGCTGAAAAAAGATTAGATCTTCTAGCTATATGTGTCTGTCATTTGAGTAGACACGGAAGAGAGGCTGTATTGAATCTTGGATGTCAGTGCTGAGTATTGCTGCCTAAGAGTTGTATAATCCTGAGAATGCAGAAATACATCAGACTTGAATCTTGCGGTACCACTTTTGCCATCCTCTTTAGGAACAGAACCAATGTATAGTATTGTCTTGAAAAGACTTAAGTATACAGAGGAAATACTGCTTATTAAAAGAGTGCTCATCTATATAGATCACAGAAACAATAGACTAGAAAATGACAAAGCAAGAGATTATTGTGGATGAAATGATGCTTCAAAGATGCCTTTCCTTCTCTCTTTCCATGTCCTGTCTAAAGCAGCTTTGTGCACATAGTACTTTGTTCTCTTCAGTTAAATAGGCCCATCAGCCTTGGTGATGTCTCCTTTCTGTTTGCTTTCTCAAGTTTTCAGTGCAGCTGCTTCTGTAGCGTGCTCCCCTCTCTCTGTTCCCTCTTCCTTTTGGATTATGATGTTCTCCAGCAATTCTGTGCAGAAAATCTTGTTTAAAATGCCAACAGCCAACATGTTCCTAACTTTGCAGAAAGATCCAGAACAAATTCATGTTAACAGACAGTACTTTCTTAATTTTAAAATTATTGTGTATTTTATTATGATTTTTGTTTTGATTGCAGATGCCTCACCCACAAAGACCTCAAAGCCTGCTGACAAGAAAACCAAGAAGCCTAAGAGCACGCTTCCACCTGTGCTGTCAACAGAGAGTAAGTGACAATGATTTTAACTGTTTCTTTTTCAATGGAAGCAAAAGAGTGTTTTGGGATTGTGTGGTCATTCCCTTCTGTTTGTAGGCATAGTATCAGAAGCTTGTGCTGTTTCTTTAACCCTTAGACATGGGTCATGCGAAATAAGAGTTTTTGCCTTGTAGATGATGGAAGTGAGAGGTGAAACCGTGAGTTCAGATCTAGCCCACTCAGTTTTTAGTTTCCCATAATGATGTAATGAACTTATGACACATACTTCTCAGTTGCCTCCCCCAAAGAGTGCAGAAATTTTCAAAGTCATGTGTTTCGAATTCTTAAAATCAATTCCTTTAAATTCTCAAAGTCATTTGTTTCAAATCAAGCTGTGTCCTGTACAGACGATATACTGCCGTACCACCATCTTGCTGTTGACTTTAGTAGAAACTAGATATGAGCAGTAAAACGGAAGCTAGCAATTCTGGCTTCAGAAAAGTATCTATGAAAGCAGCACAGAGTGTTTAGCAGTATCTCTGAATAGCTCCTTTTCAAACATACTGTGATTACAAGCTAGCAAATTAGGAAAATTAAGTTGTATTTCTTTCTGCTCATAATTAATATTCTGTAACCAGAACTTAGCAGTAATTATGACTATGTAGAATGCAACTCACTAATGCTAAATAGAATAAATAATAATGTTTGTGAGAAAAACAAACAGATTCAGCCTTAAATCTGAAGAAATCAATTATGAGAAAGAAGGGGGAAGGAAACCTCTTTTTTTTAACTTTCAGAATTGATTCATTCTTTACTGACTTATATATCTCTGCTAGGTGGATACAAAATGCTATTGGATTAGACTAATAAAATGTTAGGTTTCCTCTGCACAGATATAAAAGATTAGAAGAGGCAGTGGAAAATTGGAACCTTTCATTATTTATTGTACTGCATACTCCACACTATGCCAGAATAATCAATGAATAGTATAAGGGTCTCTGACTGAGATATAACCTTGCAGCAGAAGTACTGAAATAAAATTCTAGGTGCTTGATCATCTTTCCGCAGAGCTTTGAAAACATCTGATGTAAAGGGATTTGGGCATTCAATTGCCATTAAAATTAAAAGTTCATTCAAATTAAGCTTAAAAGGAATTGCCATGATGACTTGCAAAATCTTCAGTGCTTATTATATAAAGGTGTTTTGCCCAACAGATTGCAGAAAAATGGAAGTGCAGCTTGAGATTTTTTAAGAGTAAATGATGATTTCATAGTATATAGATAAATATTCTCTTTTATGAAAAAATCTTCTACTACACAGTACTCCCTAAGATTTTGTCCCTTTCATGTGTCTTAAGCTGAGAAGCAAAATAACAGTAAAAGATAGCCTGAGCAGTTTGCCCAAGATCAGGCACATTCAGTTGAAGGTCTAGAAGCAAACTTTGATTCTCAGTCTTGTGATTAGCTTACTCTGCATACCATGCCCTGAAACACATTTTTTAACAGACATCCTGCAAATTCGTATAGAACATCAGTTTTCCAAAGCCAGATTTAATTGAAGTATTGAAGTATTTTTGAAGTGTTTTCAAGATCTAGTATTTCAAGTTTGAAGTATTTTTAAAGATTTAGAGGGGAAAAAAGGCATCCTACTACAGTTAGAGGTTATTTCTTATACTTCATGAGGGCTGAGCAGTGCAACATAACTTTACTATAGTAGGAAGAAACTGTATCCCAGTCACTCCTTTTTAGAAAAGAATTGGCTTTAATGTGTTAGAAATTAAACCTCCTAAATCTAAGCATTGAATCAAAGTGTTTGGAAAGAAATGCCCACTGGTTTTTGTAGGGCTAATTCACAGTCCTACTTCCAGTAAATATTAAGAAATGGCAACTATCATCTGTCATAATCAGTGGTGTAAAAACCTAACAGGATATCCTGGATTCCCTCATCTCAGCAATATGCTTGTTAAACCCACTGTTCTCATACCCATAAATTAATACCTGGCAATTAAACCACATACATTGAAGGGATGATCCAGCACAGGGTTTAATTGCACAAACTTACGTTCTTTTGCTCAGTTAAAAATAAAGTTACTTTGAAGAAAATAACCTTCTCCACACATCAAGTAAAGGAGCCCAAAATACATTATTTAACAGTATTTGATATCTTGCTGATATAAATCTTTTATATCTGCTACTATATAAAATCTGTTTGATTTCATGTCAAACACATTTTTGGCCAAGTAGTGATGCATTCTCTTGCTAACAGTTGTTAATAAAATGTCACCACTGACACTGTCCAGATCAAATCCTCTGGGAGGCTGAAGTGTTATCTTCYCAGATCTGACTTCTCAACACTGCTGGTGCTTGACCATAATGCTGTGCAGCAGCATCTCTGCAACAGTGTATCGTAAGTGTGAATGTGTCAGACAGGACTCCTTATATATTCTTATGGATAGAGGAGGTCAAAACATTTTAATTACCATGGGGAAATTATCAGTCAGTGGCCAAGTGATTAGTACACAGTTCTGTGTTCTTCAATAAACAGTATTGCCAGAGAATCCAAATCTGATGGCAACATGCTAAGAAAAAGTCACAGTAAAAAGCTAAACTTGATGTGTCTGAATTAGATAATATGTAATTAGATCATTAAACACTTCATATTTTTGTTGTTTTCTATTTTAGGAACTATCAATATAATATTAAACATGACACTGATGAGTATAAAATGCTTCAAAATCTTCCTGTCATGTCAGATTTTTTTCTCCGCAGTATAAAACTTGCCACTTTCTAAGGGAAGAACTAACTAGTCAGATCACAGATATTTTCTTGATTGGAGAAATAAGACTGTCAGGAAATGAGGGCAGCTATGATCTGGTGACTGTGGTGCTGCTGGCCTCTTTTTCTCCCTGGGATAGTTTGAGATGCTTTTAAGGGTCAATGAGGCTATTCAGAACAGTTCTCTCAGTCCTGTTGCTTTCCCAGAAGGTCCATGCCATGCCACTCCTTGAATGCTGCAAGAACTGAGCTGTTTTCTGTACAATGAATGTAAAGTATCTAGATCACTACTTAATGTGGTGGGACAATACCACTTTCATCGCCAGAGGAGTGAAAAAATCACTCTTTTTGTCTTAAGTGAAGCTGAAACMTCCTTTTTTTAGTTTATATAAACAAATCTACTCTGAGCTGTTTTTGAGATGTAAGTATGATTTTTCTGAAACTGAAAAATTAGAGGTGATGACTGCACACCTCAGGACTGGAGTCTGAGGGAGAATAACTGTGACACAAATTAAAAAGGTAGTATAAGATTTAACTTGGTGACTYGGAAGTTGGTTGCCTCCATAGATGAAAAGAGAATCCAGTCACTGTATGTGTAAGTAATGCAATGAAGAAACACACTGATCTGTTGTGTAAATCACTTCTCCTTGGGGCTCAGTGCAGCACCATTTAGCTAATGCCAGGTATGCATTCTGAATCTCTGCCAGGTTACTTTACAGCTTATACCATACTGACGTTTTCTGAGTTAACATTGGCACAGACCAACATTTTCCATGTGTTTTTCATACAATCCATCATACATAGCTGTATGTTGACAGAAGAAAAGACAGATGTTTCTTGGTTGTCTCATGCAGAAAAAGATGAGCATAGTTTTTGCAAGATGGTCTTGAACTGAAGAATTGCCATGCACCATTAATTCCCAGTTAAGTCATTGATTAGAACTTGCTGATGTAATTGCATGTAATAGAAACATTGACGAAAGTTTCTTTTTTGTAGAACGGGAGCCTACATCCATGCTTAAATAATGTACAAAAGCACTGAACACCTAGCTTTTTCCACTGAAATCACTTGAAGTTGCCGACTGTCTAAACAAAGTGTCAGTCAACCCCTTCTCTCCTACTTAATAGACTGGGTAGCAGGCTCATAACTTAATTTAGACTGCTGTTCCTAAATGCATGAGCACAGCATCTTAGTGTCTAATTCTAGATGTCCTTGCACGACATGAGAAATACAAGAATGAAATCTATATTTAAGAACATAATGTTGTTGTCTTGCTGCTGCAAGAGCTTGTAATGGAAGTCATACAACTTGAGTTGTTCATAAGCTCATAAGAATCTGCATTTCTGCTTGATAGTAGATGTCTTCTGTGCTTCTCAGATTTGCTCCAATTGCAGAAATTGCTTATGCACAGTACCGCCAAACTACTATGGAATTGTTTATTCATCGAGCTGAGCTCTTTTAAAAAACTTGAGTTATCTTTGCATTATTCAAGCTGAGAGTATGTTAGTATGTGCTAGCTCCCTCTTGACTGGAACGCAGGAGTGATTTTTTTGGAGGAGGAAGAGGAGAAAGCTGGATTTTTTTCAATTGAGAGGGCAATCTCTGAATGATTTAGAAGCTAAATATGGTTTGTTGCAACAAACTGTCAGTTGTTTTTAATGGACAAATAAAAGCTGTTAAAATTGTGCTTAAATGCATAAACTCAAATAATTGACATTTATGGCATTTTGTTGTCTAATTTCCACATCTTACAAATTTAAGTCAGAGTTCTTTTCTATTTTATTGTATTTAGATAAAAAACAGTTACTTGGAAAGGATGTGAGGAATTTGTTCCTTGAGAAACAATGCAGTAGAACTATTTAAACTTTCAAACTGTGATGAAGTCTCAGGCTATTGGTGCTGGCCTATTTTAACTGTCATTTTCTATATAGCAATTATTATAGGTTTCTGAATGTAGGAATAAATTGGTAAGTGATGATGTGTCATCTTTTACTATAATCTTACCCATCATGGTTCTTTTATTTCAGCTTGCTTGTGCTGAGTGATACCTGTGATAAGTTTGGGTGCCGCAAAGGAAACCGGTGATAGAGGCAAGGATAGAACTGAGTTAGTCACAGCCTTAAGTGTGAGGCCAAGCATTTTTTTCTCTTCCATAGTTCCAGGTCTCCATCAATCTACGCTTTCTAGCATCAGCAATGAGTAGTGAAGCTTTACAGACAGCGGTTGCCTTTGATACCAGAACCGGAAGTTCTCAGGGTCAGGCAGAGGTTACCTTGTGCTGCATTCACATGTGGGAGACAGATCACTTACAGTGTCACATCCCGCACGTCTGACGTACTCGGGTGAGACAGAGAAGACACAGATTCAGGTGTGAATCTGAACAAGCAGAGACTTGAACCTGGGGTTTCCATCTCATGCATGAATATTCTTGTTTCTGTGGTATCTACCCTGTTACAGATACGACTTCTTTTTCAGTTTGCTTCATGAAGGAAGCTGAAAATTTTGATTTAATTCCTCTCAGAAGATAATATCTTGAAAAGTTTTGCATGATGAGAAAATGTGTTCCAATGTGGTTAGAGTATCAGAGTATGACATTAGCCCTTCTCCTATCCTGAGCTAAAATGAGACTATTCCAGGCAAATACTTTGCTCCCTGTGTTGAAGGATTTGGGTATTCGCTGTACTTGTTTACCAGGCGCTGAAATCCATCACTATACTATAGATGACAGTATAGGCATGTTTTCCAAGGAAGATGGTAGGAACGATGGACTGGCTAGAAATGCTGTCTGGAGTACTGATGTTTTTTCAGACTGTAACAGATTTTTACTTCATGCTTTATTGAAAGCAAGTTGTGCGGAGAGTCATTTCAGGGGAGGCCTATGTCTATTTTTAGTAAAATTCCAAAAAAGGGAAACAAAAAAGAAAGAGGCTTCTGAACATATCTGCTCCCATGAATTCAACACCAGGGCAAGGCAAATGGCACAACCAAATGTTCCACAGCTATCAGCCTGTATGGGATCTTTCCCTTTTAGTGTATATCCTCCCAGACACAAACTCTCTAAGAGGCAAACCTGCCTATAAAGTTATGTAAATACCAGCCTTGTAATGTTTACATTATGTCATTTCTAGGAGGCAGATTCATTTAAGGACGGAATATTATGTCCTTTTTCTTCCAGGCTGGTTTTTAGCTTCAGCCTCTTTCAATGTAAATATCAAAAAAAAAAAAAAATGTCTTTAAAAAAAAAAAAAAAAAAAAAAAAAAAAAAAGACAGAAAAAGACAGAAAAAGAAAAAAAAAAGGCAGGAACAGACTTGAACTAACATTTCTAGTGGCTGAAATATTTTAATAAAAGCAATCATTTGATCTTGTCAGCTTTAATCTTATTAGATTTCTTTCACTAACTGTCTCCAGTGGCTTTTGAACAAAAGTTACTTTTCAAAAAGTTGCATGACTTGAGCTGAAATTTTCTAAGGAAGGTCTGTGAACAGTGAAGCATACTCCATTAGCCAAAGAAGTCAGGTTCATGGACACAGAGACATATTTTTGCACTCATTGCCTTCCACACTGTCCTTCCCTTTCATTTCTGCTCCAGGCTATTTGTGTCAGCCAGACCTTCTAGCAACCCTTTGCAGTCTGCATGGTTTGATGAAATCCAGTGGCAGTATGCATAGCGTCAGATAAGTGAATGTAATGTCCTTGTGGATGAAAATAAAAAATTAAACAAAAAATATGTATTTATATATAAAAATCAGTATTCCAGCTGAATGAGGTGATGGATTCATGTTCTTTGCCTACCTGCAGTGGAAATACTCACGATCTGAGAGTCTTCTAAAACTGTCTAAGCATGCCTCTTAGTCCTCCCAGGGGCATTTATTTCACTTGGAGTGTAAATATAGTACATAGTGGTTCTTTATCCCTCATAGCCTATATATAAATATTGTTCTTTAACAGTGATGAATTGAATATCATTGACTGTAGTTGCAAATGAACAAATTTTGTGATTGGTGATGAACTAGGAGTGGACTAGATAATAGGCAGAGAGAAGCGAAAGAGGGAGGTATTTGAGTATACAGATGTGCGTTCTGTGTATGTATTGTGAAAACGCAGAGAATGGTCCTGTCAACTGGGAGGAAAAGAATTGCACCTTGCCCGTTAACTGAGATATTGCAGCAAATATACAACATCAACCAGGAGGTGATAGCTGAATGTAAATCATGCTTGATTACAGAATTCTGTTTTTCCTCACATTTGTCTGCAGTAACATTTCTGAAAAACAGTAGTAGTATCTTCAATCTGAGATGGCATTTGACGAATGGTGCTTTTTCCTCACCACTGGTGTTCCTTGTTCTTCATATCAGACTTAATGGGGCACGGAGGTAATAAGATTCATGTCACTGTTTTAGGTATTAGAAGTATTAAAAATTTAGCTCTGAGGATACCCAACAGTTACTTCGTTCGCAGTTTAAAGAAAAGGAGAGAATCTGGTGTCAAGTGCAGCAGAAAAAAATTAAAATATCTACCTATTATTAAATCATACAGGTGTGTTAGTTTCCATGAGATTATGCAGCTAATGGTGCATTAATTGACGTGTTTGCCAGCAGATGATAGGCCAGACTGAACAGCCCTTACGAACTGGCACCTGATCATATGAGCAGTTTC
This sequence comes from Rhea americana, assembly GCF_003343005.1. Classification (NCBI taxonomy): domain Eukaryota; kingdom Metazoa; phylum Chordata; class Aves; order Rheiformes; family Rheidae; genus Rhea; species Rhea americana. The sequence goes on along the minus strand of NW_028186457.1, from coordinate 6,145,730 downwards.
ATCCACATAACTGTGACTACAGAAATAAATGAGAGTTTCAGCTCAGGGCTTGATCATGCCCTGATCAGGTGATAAAGAGGAGAGATGCTTTACAAATACTGCTTTTTGCTTTTCCTCATACATCTCGGGGAAGAGAAGAGGAGCTGGAAATATATTTGCTGTCACTTATCACAGCAGCTAGGGTACATGATAGTCTGTTGGTGGCCCAAAAAATAATGGGTCCCGTTGATGAATAGTGATGCTGTTTTTAAAAGCACCAATTTAAACAAGACTAGGCCAACGAAGAAGACATAGCAGCACAGACATGTTTCTTGTGCCTTGGTGATCCAGTTAAACTAGGATGAACACCTCACAAGTACTAATCTAAACCTGTAACTAGTTCTGTTGAGCTGACAGTCTTTGAAGAAAGGCTTTGTTGGGAAATACCTAGCTCCCTTTTTGGCTTAGCTTTAAGTACTGCAAGAATAACTTATCTTTCAATTACTGTATTTCTGATTCCAATAAAATCAATAAATACAGAGCATATGAAAGCTAAGCATACTTTGAGAGAAAATTACTATAAAGCAAAACTGTTCATGAAAAGAAGGCAACAACTTCTGTATTCAGTGGATATTCCTCAAAATGAACTGAATAAACATAGTTGTGGACAGCTAAACCATTATTTATTTATATTTATTACGATATTTGTTATTTTAACAGCCTACAGCACATCAGTTGCTATCAGTTGCTATCTCCAGCAACTCTAAAACTTGAAATCAATGTCTTCACAGCTATGTACTGCTTGAGCTATAACGTGAGGCCTCCACAGTGGGCTCCCATCTTAGGCGGCTCCTTGTTCCTAGGCGATCAGGTGACATGTTCGTTGGGTAACATTCACAACTTGCAGTTTGCTATCAGCAAGCAGATTTCAAGGCTCAGAGCAAGGGAGACATGGCAGTGCTTGTTATGTCTTCCAGAGCTTTAAAGAAAAGCAATTCTGTAAATGTGCAGGCCAGCACCTAGAGGTACAAAACATGCAGATCTTACTGAAAAGGAGGTTAAAAAAAGGGCTTAATTTATTGTATTCAATTTATTTGCTGCTCACTGCTTCGAAGTATTTTAAGTAAACAATGAACCAAATAATTCAAACCTAGTTACTGCTGTCCCTAGGCACCTAAGTAGATGTTGCCAGATACTGAAAGCACATAGCAGATACTGCCTCAATTGGAAGCAACAGCATCTTAAAAGCCAAGCTACTTCAATTAAGTTCCCTACTTGAGCATTAGAAAATAAGAAATGGCCTTTTAGACCAGAGGGCATCCTCTGACAAGGACACTTAGGATAGTGGATAAAAAGAGAGTGCTCTAAGAGCAATGAGCCCCCACTTCTGGAATTCAGGGGGTTGAAGGCATCCAGGCTGTTACGTTAATGGCTACCACTAGACTACCTCCTCTGAATTTGCCCTTTTGAATCTGTTTATGTGTTTGGCCTGCAAAACATTCTTGTCTATGAACCCTCACTTAAGCATGTGCTATATTTAAAAATACTTCTTTCGTTTCTTTTACGCCTGCTACCTGGTACTATACTGGGATGGCAATTAGTTGTTGTTTTCTGAGAAATAGTGGATAGTCATTTTCTACCTACTTTTTATACTGTCCTACTTAACCTTTTTGCAGTTTGGTATAAGGTTGTCTTGATCACATCAAGTGCCCAAGTTTCAAATTGTAACCCATTTTTTTTTGATGGCAAGACATTGTGAATAAACATTTATGAATAAACCAAATGTCCCTGCCTAGAGAAGATGAAGTGGTAGCAGGCTGATAACAATATTTATTGCCTGTGTGTGTCTGTTTGTTAGTTCACAAGTGGCATAAGAAGTAGGACATGGTGTTCACTATCTTGTTTTAATTGAGCTCATTCAGCATTGCTTTTGTTAAAACTCTGAGCAGAAATTCAGCATGAGATAGATCTCAGCCCAGTGTTTTCATCCCAATTAAGCTGCTGTAAGGAACTGAGTATGACAGAATGTGGGAGACACGTAGATTTTGTTGGCTCTTTTGAAAGTTCCAACTTCAGCTGTGAATATTCTGAGGATCACCCAGGATAATAAAAGCTGTTTTTAGAAGTATTTTTAATTCTTTTGTTGTTTAAGGTAATTTACATTAGTTCTTAAGCTGACAAAATATAATAGATTTTGAATTGCCAACAAAGCATCACTATGAATGTGACCATCTTTTCATTTAATCTGGTACCTTCCAAACTCACCTGTGAATTAAATCTTTTTTTTAACTTTTTGTTTTATTAGGTGAAGCAACAGTGAAGAAGAAACCAGCGCCAAAGACTCCTCCAAAAGCAGGTGATTAGTTGCATATATCATACTGTATTAATAAGTAATAAACCAATACAATTTTAAAAAACAGGCAACATTTTTAAGTGCAGCGGTTAAATTTGTTGTGCATATGTGATTAAATAGTAAGCGTGATGTTCTATGAAGGGGAAACTGGAAGACAGAGTCTGTTTCTTGAATTTGCTCATAAAGTAACATTGGTATAAGATTTAAATCATGAGCATGCAAAGAAGTTTTACTACCAGTAAACTAAAGCAAGATCTTACAGTGTGTCAGCAGTAGTGTTGGCACTCTGTCCCCTTTATTATATCCACAACATAGCCCTCAAGGAAAGAGGCTTTTTCATTTATCACAGAATGCCACGTCTGCATGGGTAACTACCACAGAGAAGTTGATAGATTATGTGTTTCCTCTTAACTGGTCTTGTGCTCTCTTACTCATGTGTTTGCATTCTCCTAGACAAAGCTATCTATATTTAACGTTAAGCAGAATGTTCTGTTATAGCAGTCTGCTTTTGGTGCCTTGAAACTTTGTCAGACTTTTTAACTGTTCTCTGCCAGATGTGTACTTCTTTCTAATTTCTTTCAGATATCTTCAAAACAAAAGATTAAACTTTTCTAAGAGGAAGTCTAGGGAAAAACATCTACTTTTGTTGAAAAGAAAGCAGAAGGCACTTTTTTTGATGCCCAGCAGCCCAGGGCTTTGGCCAGGAACCTTATATTTGGTGAAGTTATTCTAGTGCTAAGGAATGCCTTTTACTGTTTCAGTCAAAATGTCCTCAAAGCTGCCTCCAAAAAAACACCATTTGCTGTGCTGTTCCTGTAAAACAAGTGAACATGTTTCACCCTGGAGCTGTCAGGGCTGTGATATTTCTGGCATCTATCCCTAAGAGCTTTGGGGGGTCTGTCACACTCAGCACCACAGCTGAGAGTCAGGAAATAACACTAAGAGCAAAAGAGAGGTCCTGCCATCTATTGTTACCCTGACAGTGAGAAGGAAGAGGGGAAATAACTGATTCAGCCATGGATGAATATGAATAGGACTGCATAATTTAAAAGAAGCCTTACAGTACAGAAACCCATGGATCATCATTGCTCAAAGGAGAATTCACTGTGGTGCGGAAATAACTGGATTCCCTTCCTTGCCTCTTTAATTGAGGTCTCACATAATGGTCATCTGGCTGTTGAAATGAGCATGTTCAAAGTTGGCTGTTGAGCCCTAGATTTTCTGAATGCTGTTGATGACATTTGGGAGCAGGTCTGCAGACACCCTGAGCACATGCAAATAGACAGGAAGCTATCTGGGACCATTCCTTGAAAGCAAAAAGTGCTACAAGAATCCTTAGTACTCTGAAAAACTCAGTGTAAAATTTAGTAAGTTTTATGTTTGGAATTAGTAGTAAGTCTTAACAGTTTTGGCCTTCAGATTTCTGTATGTTAGTCCTGAATGAGCAAACTTAACAGGTAGATTGTTTTTCCTTCACTAGAACAGGATTAACAAAGTGTCCACAGAATTGTTTCGTAGCAGGCTATAGATAATTGTCAGTCTTTTTTCAAATATCACTCTGAAACTGTTGAGAGATGTATGTGTTTGACCGGTAAGAGAAATAGAAAGTATAGTCACCTAAAGGAGGGTATTTTTGTTTTATCAGCTACTCCCCCTCAGATTACTCAGTTCCCAGAAGACAGAAAAGTCCGTGCTGGTGAATCAGTGGAATTGTTTGCCAAGGTGGTAGGAACAGCACCCATAACTTGCACCTGGATGAAATTTCGTAAGCAGGTAAATTGTTTTCTGGTCTATTTTAACAGTCTTAAAAGAGCAGAGCTGGAAGGGATCTCCAAAGACCCAGCTAGTCTATATTGCCTCCGCAGTAACTAGCCATAACTATGTCATTTCTGGCAGATGTTTTTCTTACCTCTTCTGAAAGCATTCCAGCGATGGAGATTTCACAGCCTTCATTGGCATCCTGTTGCACTGCTTAACTATTTTTAGTGTTATATTTTTTTCCTAATGCCAAACCTAAATCTTTCTTGCTACAGTTTAAACCCACTGCTGCCTGTTCTTTCTCCCATAACAAATGGCTGTTCCTTTGAGAAGAACCTTAGACCATGTGATTAAAGGATAGGTGATCTGAAGGATATATTATCTGAAAAATATTTATTACAGGAAACATTTCTCTCCTCCTTCAGAAATAACTTTTTCTTCACTAGTTCTTGGTCTAAAGCTGTATCAGAGGGGCAAAATGTGACTTATGAAGATGGAATGAAATGTCTCACAACACAAATGTCACCATACAAGGCACAGCAGCACATGTGGCACTGCAAATGCCCTCAGCACCTGGGTTGAAGTTACTGTTTCTTGAATTAATTTCCTCAACTTATATTATATGTGTCCATAAGGGCAATTTCTGAAGAGAGTTGCTTTAGTGAAAAATTAAAACAATTTAAACCAGACAACCCAATATGGAAGCAAAAGCTGGAGACGAAGTGCCACATTAAGATAGACAAAAGATAAATATGTACTGTAGCAGCTATTGTGGTTTTTTCATTCTGAACTTATTATGCACTCTATAAAACATAAATAAAAACAGCTCCTCTTACAAGGAAATTTGGACTCCATAGATATGTCAGCATTTAATCACAGCAGTTCAGTAGAGTTCACTAATGCAAAGGGTATTCCACTTTTTATCTTTGCTGTCCCCAAATAACCTCTTACTTTAGGGGAAAGGGTGCATGACAATGTGCAATTAATTCTCTCTATACTGTACACTCAGCTTTCCTTTTATCTCCTTTGAGGAGTTTTGTTTTTTTTTTCCTGAAGTCTTAAATTTTCTTAAAATTCTGTAGTTTAGAGACTGGAGTTAAAAACTGGTCTACTTATTTCTACAAAAATAGTTCTCAAAAGCCTCAGTGGCATTTACTGTTCTGTGTTGCTGGCACATCAGTGATGGGTACTCCACCAAAATGAGTTCCCAGTCTGTTCTGTGCAGAACTCTGAGCTCACTGAAAAATTCAGCAATCCTATTTACATCGATTCCATGGCCATTTTTATGTGCAAAACCAAAGTGATAACAGAGACTACCATCTTGTGTTACCCATATCAGACCTATAATCTGTGATACTTCAGCTTTCTCTTTTTTAAAATGTCACTTTTATCATCGTTATACATTCTTTAGTTAATCTCTGTGAAACAAACTAAAGGTTTGCAAAATTTTACATTAGGGTGATATTTAATGTTTCATATGGCAGTATGGCAGGCAAATGATGTAGAAAAGAGAAAACATTAGGAAGCTTAATGAGCAATATAGGAGGACAAATGAGGGTCAGCAGAGGGAGTGAGTGATGAGTTCTGATTTCAGCTCTGCCACGGCATCTCTGTGGTGTGCAGGAGGGACTCAGCCTCTCCATTCTCCCATTCCCTCCCACCACCATGACTCTTACAGATATTCTGGACGAATGCCTGTTGCTGGAGAAGAGGGAATGCCACAAAGTAACGAACAGTACTGCTGTACCTGATGGCAGCCCACCACAGCCATAGTGGAGCTATGCTAAGTGAACGCACTGAGCAAGTGTGCCTTTGAAAGCTGGCCTAGCCTGTCCTAGCCTTAGCTGGGTAACAAAGTTCATTGTTTGACACTGCTAATTGCTGGCGATTCTTAGCTACCACCAGTGACTGCTTTGGGAACACAGGGATTAAGTGTCCTAGTCCCTAGGCACATTGTAAGCTACCAAGCATCCTTTCAGGGCTTTCTTTGCATAATACATATCCAGTTCTACTAGACTGCTTTTTTATTATTATTATAATCCTTTGACTAATTGTAGTGAAGCAAAACACATAAACTAGTGTAGAATCTCAGAAGAACAAAGCACAGCAGAAAAAAACGCCTTTCAGTATAATTTAAACTGTAATCCTATGTAATTCCAATTACCAGCTCCTGTACCAATTATTGCAGGAGAAGCTTTCTCGGGTTACTTTTGGGCTATAGCAGTGCATGCATTCTGGGTCAGTTGAGGAGAAAGGAGGGGCAAGTCTTGCTCCTAGCCTTGTAATTTCTTATCCTCTGAATATATGAGACAAGATAAGCCAAACTAAATAGCCTTCATTTTTAATGAAATTCTGGGAACGAGCTGGAAGAGTCCCTTATCTAAGAAGGAAGTGGTGGGAGGAAGAAGGGCATTGACATTATGTTGTCTGTTTCATAAGAACACCGTGTACTACTTCTGTAATTGCAGAGTAGCATCGCGGGGCTTTGAAATAATCTTTCATGTCTCAAATTAMTACTGATTAAAATCCCAAGTATCCCTGGCCATGCTATAATAGCTTTATTTCAATTAAAAATAGTTCATAATATGCCTATGGAATTCAGCTGAGATTTTGATTTTTGGTTATTTCAGAAAATTTAACCAAAAGGAGAGATGCTGGGGATATCTGTGCACATTAAATTAGGATAGTTTGTTCTTTCCTGCTAGACAGTGTGATTCATTTTGGAATGTCAGTGATTTCAAAATAAATGTTTCACAGGAATTTAAAATTCCAGGAGTAAAACAGTATATATTTTTTTGTCTGTAAATTAAAAAATATTTTTGGCTCTCTAGAAAATAAGAATAAATTAGGAAGGCTTCATCTGCTCTTCGTAAGCCTCTCTGCACCATGTACTATTACAATTCCATTTCAGGCAGAATGTCTTCAGTTGTTCAAAAGCAGGAAACTCTTGCCCTGAGAGCGCTGGTTAAGACAAGATGGTAAAAGTCACAGCTATGAATGATCTGCATAGAGGGTCTCTGAAACCAGTGACAAATAAATGAGGATATTTACAAYTAAACCCTAGTTCCACTCTGCTCTCTCTAGGATAAGTAAGACAAGACTTTGCTCTTTTGCCAGGTTTCACTTCTAGCTGTCAAGAGGCAGAAAGTAAAACTCCCCTTCCTTAGTGGAGGCCTACCAATTCCAATGTTCCTTGTTTCCACTGCAGGAATGGAGTCATTATAACATTCTGCTGTGTTTCTGTATGTTTTGTGTTGATTTCACTCTTTATGAGCTACACATATCACTGCTGTGATAGAGTTATCTCTAGATGATGCTTAACAGTGTTAACTTTTGTTGTAATGTCAGCTTTTTCAAACAGAGGTAAGGAATTTTTTTCCTTAAGATATTTAATTTTTTTTTCTATTGAATTTGGCAGATTGAAGAAAATGAATATATCAAAATTGAGAATGCTGAGAACAGCAGCAAGCTAACAATATCATCAACAAAGCAAGAACACTGTGGATGTTACACTCTAGTTGTAGAAAACAAACTTGGCAGCAGACAAGCACAGGTCAATCTTACAGTTGTTGGTGAGTTCAAACAATGCTYTAGATATATACTCATTCTTTAGAAATCACTTTACATTGATGTTCTAATCTATATGATGCTATGCAAAAACTTAAATAAAATCATCAGATAAGATAAGATTGAAAAAGACCATAGACCTTTAAAAAAAATACCTGACAGGATATTGACATGATATAAGCACAATAAGCAACTTCAGTAGGGCTAGGCTGTGTTGCAGCAGTTTATGATGCATTTAGTTTCATTTTCAAAAATCATTAATTTCAGATAGAGGTAAGAAATAACCCAGATTTAGAAAAAAAAAACAGTAAAGAGAAAAGGTAGCTTACATTTCTTATTTTTTTTAGGTACCACTGTAGTCATCCTTCTCACATTTAACATTTGTAGTTTCCTGATGTTTGCTAGACTGTAATTTTAACTAGATAATCCAAATTTTATTAGGCTGTTAGTTTGAGAAGGACTCAAGTGGTCTGTATTAGACTGTAAATTTGAAAATATCTTGTTATTTTTGGGTGGGAGGTTTTCTCTGTTTGGCTGAAATTCCTACTAGTGTCTACTGTTTTATAGTGACATAAACTGGTGGATAGAGGCAGTCTGTTTGGAATATGTTGTCCTTTATATACGGGCTATTATATATATGTGCATGTATTCTGTAATATAGATGGAAACTGGAAGAATCATGTGTTTGAAACGTCGGAGCATTWGTTCCAAACAGTTTTATCAAATGACGCCATCAGGCTGTCAAGTTTGTTGAAATAAGATGTGGACAGCTACAGATAGCTGCAGACCAGTAAACAGTTGCAATATATTTGCAGGTACAACTGCAGCCTAGATATAAATAAACTGGCTTAATTTTAGACAAAATGTAGGGCTGTAACATCTAGCTCTGAAAGGGCTAATGAACCCATCTTCGTGAGGATAAATAGCAAATGGTTTCCTGGAAAATCCAGGAAGGTTCTACAAGCAGAGAGAGAGATTTAGTCAAAATACTCTTCTGGTTCCTTCTAACGTGTGTCACTAGTTGTATTGGACAGTGTGGGTCTCTGTTTCCTGCAGCTTGCAGCGGGGTCTTAACACCTGTGGCAGGGGAGGGCAGAGTTTGCCCAGGCATTTGGACAAACTCTATTTGACATAACGAGGCTGCATCCTGATCACTCAGTTGTAACTGCATTGGCTCTGCTGTCCTAACACATGTGTGGGCTACTGAGCAAGTAAAGAAACGTGAGTGTAAGGCCAAAGATGAAAATCTGACTCCAGTGAAATCAATGGCAAAATTCCYGTTGACTCTAGCTGGGCTGGAAATTCATTCTAGTGATCCACCGAATAGCGTAAGAAGTTTGATAACTAGTATCACACTTCAGTGTAGAATATCCAGTAAAGGTTGCATATGATTCTTGATTATTTAAATGAATTTCTTTTGCCTTATTTTTGGCATTTGTTGCAATTAAAAGGAAACTGAATGAATGAGTACAAATATAAATTCCAGCAACAGAGCAGAGAAGGCAAGAATAGAGTAAGTATTTTTCATATAACGCATAAATAAATTGTTCTACTCCTTCAACAGTAGCTTGTGCAGGTCAGAAATATAGCTAGGCTAAAAATGAGCACCATGAAAGATTGATCCTCCACTAACCATTAAATACACCGATGTGGCTACAGCTTTTGGCTACGCAGCTGGTTAGCAGCTAGAGGCATGCCAGAAGAGCAACCGTTCTTTATGTCCCCTCTTATGCTTTCCTAGGCAACTGCTGCAGACTGTAGCAGGTTATTGGGCAAGATGGATTTTTTAGCTGAACCAGGATGACATATCTTATGATTTTGTCACTATGTGAACCTCAGCTCATTATTATGCAASTCGCTGCTTTATATTCTATGGAGTTAATTGGTTTGAAAGTCTCTGAATTCTATAACCTTATAAAGCTACATCTCAGCCTCCTTCTTCGCTCTTCCACGAGTAAGAAATGTGCCAGAGAACAGTGGGATTCCCAAAGTTGCTTTTGGGAGACTTGGGTGAAGAATCCTTAAAATGTGCTGGAGTTTGCCATGCTTTTGGCTGATGAAAAACTATCTGATTCCAACTAAAAAGAATAAATTCCCTTTTGTAAAATTGCCAAGCTCTTCAGTGAAACATCTCACTGATGTCAGCACTGCCAAAGGCATGACAAAGCCTCAAGATTCCTCATTTGCTACRTATGCATTTTACAGCCAAATCCTTCCATCTAGTTACCCTCAAATGTGAGTGAAGGGGGCAAAAGTATCTTCCTTCTAGGGAGTGGGTTGGAATCTCACTGCTGAGATAAAATGCTTCATCCTGTTTGCACCTTTACTGGTATTAACTGTTCATGAAAAATAGGAAGGTGCTGTCTTTCTCCGAAGCCTGCTGCAGTCAGAATAGGGAGGCTTGTGCTTCTCTAAGCATGCAGAACCAGAGAGCTTTTAGTCTGCTAAACCTCATCCTTAGGAGTAAGTTCTCATCTGTCTACTCTTTCTGGTCCGTCCAAAGTACTAGGAAAGAACTCGCCCTCCCTGTCCTGACTCCTATTCATAACAAGGGTTTATGGAGAAAGCCYTGCTGCTACACATCGGCCTTGTTTGCCTCAGCTGTATATAATAAGGCTCTAACCTTTGTGTGAGCTGCCTCCCCCTAAGGTTACTGACTAAAAGGCACACCCACRTATATACTGTGTACTCAAAACACACTGCTGCCTGACCACAGTACATAATTGACTCTTGAAGGTGTTGAGAGAAACTATAAATACAGAGCATCTGCTCTCCGGAAGGAGTGTGTCTGAGCTGACCTAGAGCTATATTTCTCAAAAAGCTAGCAAACAGGCTTGTCTGGTTTCAGGTTTAACAAATCAATGACTTTTGTTAAAATAGAAAACGAAATAGATAAGGAAATAAAACAGGATTTTATTATTGTTTAATAAAAAGGTTGGAAAGTCATCATGCTTATGTGCAAGTGTCTCATGTGAAAGGCTCCAATACGTGTTTCCCAAATTAAAGTTGGACTGTAGCACATGACAGGGAACACACTGCCCAGAGAGGTTGTGCCATCTCCATCCTTGGAGGTATTCAAGTCCAGACTGAATAAACATCTGAAAAACCTGGTCTGACATCCTGGCTGAATAGGAGGTCTAATGACCTCCTGATTTAAGGCCTGAGTCTTAGGCAATAAACTATAGCTGGATATTTGAATGATTTTGGGGGGGTGGAGGGGGTTGGGGAAGGAGGGGGGAAGACAAATTCCTCCCTTTCATTCCTTTAATGAATTTTCTCCTAAAGTCTTAAATCAAACTGCTCAAACTGTCATACTCAACAGTCATATTCAACACTTCAACTGCGAGCTTAATTGAACCAAGTAGGGATTCTGCCATTTAAGGAGTTTGAATAACATTGCTTGATTCAGTTTTGGCCATGGGAAAAGCTGCTGCTGAAAGAAGCCCAGCTTTGAAGTAGTCTAAGGATTTTTTTTCTTTATGATTTTAATGAGTAAATTTATAAATTAATAAAACTTCTATTAAACCTAGGCTCCAGTGTGATCTGCTTGCAGTCCACGCACCAGCTGCGCAGTACCTAGTCAAATTAGAAGAGATTCCTGTTAATTGAGGTTGGGCAGTGTGGTGTGGTGATGAGTACACAGGAGTAAGCCATAAGCATCGAGTCTAGAGCTTAATATTGATTTGTTGTGTAATTTTGGGCCTATATAAGCTAATAATACTGAGAGACCTGCAATAGAAGTGTGACATCCAAGTTAAGCAGTCTCATCTCTCAAAGGGTAGGCTGCTTCCAAAATGTCTATGTGCAGTTCTTCTCTATTGTTATTTAAAGATTAGCTCTCTCAAATAAGCAATTTCATTAGCTGCATGATCTCTCTATAGAGATTTTGCAACGTATTTCTGCTCCAAATCCAAGCCAGCCTGTTGTGGGACAAAGCTAATGATTAACAGCAGACACTGTGTCAGATTAAAATGGCTTTTTGTTGCCAAAGCTCTATTAAATGAGCTAGCAATGAGCTGAGTGTAAGATAGGGCTGATGTAGGAAAGGTAGAGTCCTCACTCCGCAGTGATAGCAAGGAATACTCATTCCTTTCTTGCCATTTTTTGGATGCATATGGGTAAATAATCAAATTGCTTCTGAACATCTTTAGCTATGTGACAGGAATACCTCGGTCTGTACCCTCTAATGAAAAAGGAACTTTGTCATGTTGCTGGCTAAGGGTGGCTATAAGACAGAGTCCAAAGAACAAGAGTACTTAAGAAGGAGAATTTGGCCTTTGAGAAGTTGTGGTCTGTTCTGTGGCTCTGCCGCAAGCTTCCTTCATGATTTTGAGCATCCTGCTTAGTGCTTCCATGCCCAGATAGAAGGAAATTTTGAAGCTCAGTGTTTGCTGAGTATGTTGGGTATCAGTGATGGCTTTTACCTTTTTTAACACAGAAGTAGGAAAATATATACTACCTATGTGGAGGCTGATTTTGATCAACCTTGTTTTGTCCTTCAGGTTAGTATTGGTTCTAGTGTGGTATTGTATGAAAACAAAATATGGCTCTAAGATAGATAAATGCTGAAGAATAAGAGCAATGTTGTTATACTTCAAGAGAGACCTAAAGATAGTTGTTACCATGTTTCTATTACCCTGAACAGTTGTGCACAWACTGTGTGCTCTGAGTCCTTCCCATACATTGCTGAACAGTGATAAACCAMGTACTTAAGTATACTTACATATAAGCATGTTGCACACAGACATACAAGTAGTATAATCCGGTATTCCAAGTTTAGCTTTAGAATAAAATCTGATCATGCACTAACTCCAATAGTCATTGCATATAGTGGTAGGATTAATAATTGCCTATATAGAAGCATTGAGTTCAACAAGTGACATATATGCATGCTATACTAACATWAGTTCTTTGCCCTTAAGCTCTACTGTAAGGAAATGTAACATTTAACAGTGGCACTTCCAACATTTTCTATGAGTCCCTAAGACTTCTGGCACAGTGCAGGCAGCTCAGACTGAATGGATCCATAGGGAGCAGAAACTGGCAGCCTCTGTCTGCAAAAGCATGTGCAGACATTTGTGACAGCGAAGCAGCACAGCCAGAGGTGTTTCTACAGACAGCACTACAGCACTGAAGCATTAACATGAACACTCCTGAAACATCCTTCATCTTCTTCTGAGAAGCATCAGATTGTATCTGACAGCAGACATGTGATTCCCTGTTTATAGCGAGGGCTGAGAATGCTGTGAATTTCCTAAGAATATGTGGGCAGACTTGGCCTCTAACCTTTAGCCTTTTAAATTCCTCTAGATCGCTGAAGGATTTTTGTCACCAGCTTTCCGGTTAAAGAGCAACTAGACTGATGGTTCAGAAAGGGACGTTTTGTGTTGTTGTTGTTGTTGTATGGTGTTACAGTCTCCACTGCCATCTTCCTCTCTACTGCTTGGTGACTAGACTCTGCAGCCATATCAAAACAACATTTTTTGTAGAAAGAGGGAAAAACAGCTTAGGTTGCCTAACATTAGTGCCAGTATCCTAATGCAGAATTAGTCTCTGAAGGACCATCTCGTTTGCGTCATTTCTGTGAGGAGAAATTGCAGAACTCTCTGCAACAACTCTTCGTTGTTTTTCTTGATATTCATCATCACCTTTCTTCTGATGAAGAAAAGGAAACATCATCACAGTATTTTTGACAATAAGCTTGCTGTATTTTAGCTGCTATTGAATGCTAGGAATTTCTTTAGTTACAAAGGTAAGTGGTTGCTGTTCTGCACGTGAGCGGGGTCTTCCTAAGACCCACGCTTACCCTGGTGGAGACTTGGCGTCTGCTTACAGTCTTACTGGAGCAAGCCCTAAAATTTATTCTTCCTTTCAGTGGACAGGTATCAGAGCTCTAATTCAATCAGTTATCGAACCAGATTCCTAACGCGTAGCATGAGTAATCCGAATAGCTTGCTGACTTAGACACGAGAACAGATGGTTTAGAAGAAGGGCTCCTGAGAATGCATTGTATATTTGTTTGTTCCATTAGGCCTGTGGCAGGAGGAGATGTTCTTGTGATGAGGGCATATGTGTGGGAGTGGTGAGCTCTGGTTTCGTTCCCAGCTCCATCCTCCTGTCTGTCCTTGGGTGAGATCGTTTTACTCTTTATGCCCCAGTTACCCCATTGGCAAAGTTGGGACCATGATACAAAATACTGCTACGGTCTTCAGTGTCTGTGAGCTGCTTTTTCTGCAGATCTCAGAAGTGCAGTTTTTAAATAATGTAGTTTTAAGTCAGAATTGTGGAAAAGGGTGAGGAGGGGTCCAGCATTTGAGCCTGGCACTGTCGTGCAGGGTTACGCAGAGAGGAGGCTAGAGCAAGCCGGCAGTATGTGCTGTCGGGCTGGGCTGCAATACGAGCTGTGCCCAAGCTCGGGCTGGGGAGCTCCCATGAGTTACCCAGCCTCGTCCACACGGCGCTCGGCTCCCGCTGGGGAGGCTGCTTCGTCAGGGGAAAACTTCTTTTCCTTTCATCTTCTCTTGTGTTTTTCTGTGGGAGAGCACAGGTGGTTGTTCCCAGTTTAATGTTACGCTAAACCTGTGGTGCATTAACGTGCAGAAGGCAGTTAAAGGGTGTTAGTACCTTTACTTACAGCACTTCTCTGCCTTGGAAAAAAAGCTGCAGGGCATAGTTTTCCAAGCAAAGCAGAGAGGTTTGCCATGACCCTAAGCCCTGTCAGCAATAATGTAGAGTTCAGTTATGACCTTTTATGGTTTCGCTTTTCTCCTGCTGATGAGTTTCAAATGAAGCCTTTGCCAGTGCTGTCGGCATGGATAGTGTTCAACTGGCTTTAGCTGCGTATTAAATACCTTCTCTGGCTAAACAGCCTGTGGAATGGAATTAAATTGTTTCTTTCTGTCTGTTCTTCATCTGGCGGACAAATCTCACAATAGCTAATAATAGTATTATACAGTAATATGATAACTAGATTTAGAAAGAAACCAAGTCAACTTTGAGAACAGATAAAGAAAACCACTTCAGAGATGTTGCTTCAGTGCTGTCTCTGGAAAAGAGCAAAAACCTTCCTTTTGCAGAAGCTGTGGTCATATTGTTCCCTGTTTTCAGAGGCTTTCTGCTGCAACAGAGTTGCTGCTTAAGAGACTGCTGGGGCCCTGCAAGCTCTTAATGTGCAGCAAGCCCTACCTCCTCGCCTCGGCTCAGTCTGGCTGCCACATCGAGTAGCTGGGCAATTTCCATTTCCCTGCGCTCTGAGCTGGATAAGGAGAACACTGCCTTTTTCGGTCTCCTGGAACGGGGCTTGTGTTCTGCACGCTCTGCAGACTGAGCTGTTTTGAGCAGCCAGTGAGATGTGGGTAGCACAATTTCATGTTTTGTGGGTGTCCAGTATGAGCGGTGGGTTTGCCACCCCTGCAGAAGAAAAGAAAGCCCCTTTCCTTATTGGGAGGGATTTTGAGTTAAACACCACTGAAAAGAAAGGAAGGGGCTCAAGTCAGACTTGTCTCATAAATAATAATGATATAAAGGCCGAGCATGATTATGTGTTGTGCTTCCCAGTGTGCAGAGTGTACAAATGCAGATTAATCAAAGGTTACTCCACGCTGCATATTGAAACTTGTTTACCAAAATATCTCTTGAGAATTTATCTGAGGAAGAAGAGCATCTGAATCCAGTTTGGGAGTAAATAGGAAGTGTGCATTTCAGTCCCAGTATGGTTTTAAATGTGGCTCATACGCTTCAGTGGGGTTAGCTTGTGACTTTACTGTCTGCCCTAAGGAGCACATGCCACAGAGAATAAATTAGTATCAGACCACCTTGCCTGCTCCTCCTTGCTCTGGGGAAGGGATAATCTATGTGTTGGGGAGCATTTGGTTTTTAATCTGTGCCTAGTTTGCTGGCGCACGAAGGGAGAAGAGCCCTCCTGCTCACCCCACTCGCCTCTTGTTCACCTACTCAGGGCATGTCGGAAGAGTTGCTGTTGCTCTTTCCCCGTCTCACTGACTTTAGGCAGTCTCTGCGCCGCTGTGTAGAGCAGTGCCCAGGGCAGGCAGTTACCTGCTTGTCCATCTTCCCTACCTGCAGCCTTTGGAGCCAGCTCAGAGGCAGCCCTGCTGGTATTCCTAAAGGGATTGCCTAGGGAGCTCTGTGCTTGCAGCCAGCCACCAACAGTCTTGTTAGCCTTTGCGGTTATCGTATTAGGCAAATAAGATAATCATGCATCGTGGTAAAAGAGGTATAGGTACTGGCTGCTACAGGGGACAGTGGACTTTGTAGGATGCTGACCAAGTTCAACAGAGACTGCGTGGGTGCAGCCAATTTGATTGTGATAATCTAGATTGTCATAAAGCTTAGGTATCTCTTGATTTGGGCATTGTATGTATGCTCTGATAACATAGTCAAGGCTGGAGTACCCCTACTTTCATCTAGCTAAGACATGTAGTTGTGGAGAATGTGCACATGTGTTTTTTTGTTGTTGTTGCATAAGATAGTGAAGCTGAAGTTAGAGCTCTATATTTTAAATTAATTGCTTCCTCTGGAGATACACTGATATGCAAATGTTCAAAAGGAGCAGCATATTTTTTGGATACAATCCCTTCCTTCTAGTTCCCATTTTGGATTGTGGTTATGGCTTGGTCCAGAACAGGAAGTGCCAAACTGTAGTCCAACAGAGCTGATGTAATTGTCCTCAAAATATAAGCCTAAATGTGATGTATGTTTGGGTACGTAAAGCACTGCACATGACATGCAAATGCAAGATTGAAGATAGCTAGCTGAAGGATACTAATGGTATATTAAAAAGTAAAATGGAAGGACAAAATAGAGAATTGTGCTTGACTTCTGCACCCTTTCTCAACCCACTGGATATTTTTGTTGGAAGCTGTTAATTATGCTGATAGAGATTTCATATTCCAGAAGGGAATGCAGTTTGGCAAAATATCCTAGCTCTCAATACAGACAGATGAATACAGGGTAACCTTTTAAATCCCCGTGGAATAGACTGTTGAGAAACAGAACAGATGCACACAAAGTCCATCTGCAAATTCTCTGAATGTGCAGAGCTATAGAATATCATCCAGTCTGATATCAAATAATTTTTTAAGCATGGTAGAGTGCAATTTGGAGAGATATATMCATCTGTCATATTAAGAAAGTGCAAAGATTAGGCTGTCTTTCTTGTTTATAGTCTTCCATAGCAGCTACTACCCAGTATATCTTAAGTAGATCTGCAAGCAGCGGTACATGGTAGACAAAAATGTGTATCTTTCTGGCTCAAGAGAGTCCAGCCAGGGTTCCACGTTCTCTTCTTTTACTTCTGGGCAAAATTTATTAGAAAAGTGGAAGCATTCCCAAGACTGGCAGATATTAAACTAAGCCATATAGCATTTTCTTTACAGCTGAAGTCCCTTTGGCTGTGAATGTTTTCTCCCTCTTGCTCACGTGCTTGAGCCTTGCTTTTGTAAGCTATGGAAATGGATTCCAGCTATCTAGGTGAGTCATGGAAAGAGAGGTCACTATAACTGTGGCCTAGGCAACTGATGAAATCATGCCCGTGCATAATTTGAAAACAGAAATGTGTTGAAAATCAGCAAGGAAAGACTGCATATTCACATCCTGCCTGGGAAGCAGGCTGCTATGCTCTGTGCAGACTGGAAGAAATAGATGGATTTTTTCCTCCTTCAGTGTAAAACTGAGTATTGGGGTTAGGTTTAGCTCAGTTGGTTAGAGCATGGTGCTGATAATGCCAAGGTCATGGGTTCGATCCCCGTGTGGGCTACTTGCTTGAGGGCTGGACTAGATGATCTCCAGAGGTCCCTTCCAGCCTTATCAATTCTATGATTCTATAGTGATCTAGTCAAAAGCTGTCAAACATACAGCTCTCTGTAGGCTAGTCTTCCCTTTGAAAGAAGGACTTATAATTACAGCAAGCTAACTATTAAAAAAAAAAAGCAAAAAGCACGTATTACTTAACTGTCCACATTTAGCTATGTATGGCAGGAGCTGGAGAATCTGGGCCACTTTGAAAAACCCGAACAAATACCTTTGGAGGGTGATAGACTACTGGCTCAGCTTTTTCTTCAAAGCATTTTTCCTTTTGCTATCAGCAACTGCTCTGTTCTGCTTGGATTTAGGATGCATCAGCTGCTGCTTGTCCGAGTTCTTACATCTGCACCCTGACATAATACAACAGTGGGCATATAAGAGGAAAACAAGGCGCACAGCTCGGAATTATTCTTCTGAGTAATACTTGAAGAGGACAGAGGCACTAGGGCTTCCCCCGAGGTCTCCCTGGCTGATGATTTGTAGTGAACGGAAGTTGGTTATCCCTGCTCTTAGGATTGTAACTGAAACCATCTGATCCCCATGTGTGGTGCCAGCTCCCTGGTGCCCGGTGCAGGACGGCTTGGTGGCGCTGGCCCCGCGAATGAGGGCAGCATTGAGTTCGCACTTCCTTCAGCTTCAAGGAGGCTGAGGCAGTGCCTGTGCAGGGAGGAGCGATGCTGCCATTTAAGTACCAGACGATTGAGATTCAGTTCTCATTTTTGCCACATTCTTTCTTTCTAATCTCGGGCAAATCATTTAACCCCTCTGTGATCCAGTTCACAATATGTAAACTGTAAATTCCTGTTTGTTGGAGTCCCTTTTATTTTGCTAGAGAGTGAGGCCAGTGAAATGTGACAACTAAGCAGGGCAGTAAGCCATTCCAGAGGTTGAGGACATCTGGTCTCTGATATTTGTGTTTAACTAGAGGGGCACTGTATAATGATGACTCCTAGTGGAATGGTATTTTAAGTATTGCCAAAATTAAAAAAGATAATCTAGATGTGAATGGCTCTTTTTCTTCTGCCTGGGCATTCTCATGCTGAAAGCAGCTGAAAAATCCTTGGCGCCCATCTCTGTTCCTCCCTCTCCATCTCTTTCCTTGTATTTGAAAGTTAGAGACCTTTCATACCTTTCAGTTTGAGGGGAGGTGGATTTTTAGTGACAATTGTGTTAAAAAGAATTGCATAAAAGATTTTTCAGAGAAGCTGTTGGTCAACAGAACAAAACGGCTTACAGTCTGTAGAAAGAGGACTGGCCTGTTCCAGGTAGCGAACTGATCTGAATATTTCAGTGCCCTGACTGGGTTAGACTATCCCATTTTCCTGCTGTGTAAGTAAAATCACAGCAGTCAGAGGAGGCATCCCTCTGTCCAAGCATAATGGTATGCCTGGGGCAAACAGTGGCCATTTCTGTCTGCTCAGAGATTTTCCTAGCAATGATAATTTGAATATGCAGGGATAACTAACGTAATACCACAGTAAGGCTTTAGTCAAAGGTAACAACAGTTTTCCTCAAGTAATTGGAAATTTTTTATCACTGAGCAAATGGATGTATTTTTGGTTGGTTTGGCAGCTCTGCCTTTCTAAGGAAATGATGATAATGTCCTTTAACAACACACAGATATTTTTCAGCAGCTTTTATCAGCAAAACCGGACATGCATGTAGCATAGTTTTCTTTTCATCTTAGTTTGTTGAGTTTTGCCACCAGCCACATTTTCYAAGCCAGGAACAGGTGAGGTTCAGAGAATGCGTCTGGGATTTTGTGCAGCATTTACRGTTTTCTGTGTCCTTATGATTGGGTGTTCGATTCTCACAGCTACGTGGGATTTTGCTGTTCTGCTCATTTGGCTAGAAACAGTTTGTCATACTTAAACCTCTCAAAGCTATTTGTAGGACTCTCTGTGCAATTTAGCAATGGAGCACTAGAAAAACAAATGCAGGCAAGGTTTTATTATACCTTGTTTGATACCTTAAACTCCTTCTTAGAAACCCACTTAGGTTACCTAATGGTTGAATACTTGTATAAAAACCCCATTTTCTTATTTCTATCCTATCTGTTCCTCTTTGTTATTTTGAGCATGAGTATATAGGATGTGCTTGGAAATCTCAGCAAGATGGTTGCCATTTCAGGCAAAGAACAGAAAAGACTGATGAAAATTTTTTTGCCAAATTATTTGAAGTTATCAAATTAATTAATTGTATCAATTGCCCATTGGTACAGTGATAGAAACTGATGTTTTTGTCTTGTTCTGCATGCTGTATGTGACTGTGCTTTTACCTTGACATATTAGTTATTGCTATGGTTTTTACTGATCTGTAACCACTGTTTGTATCATCTCATACCTACTCTATTTTTTCTTTTCATCTTCTATCACCTTATCCCATTCTTTGACTTCACATTCAACCTTTGGTCACTGGTTCATCCAGATCAATATTATCATCATTATTTTGTAGGTTCTGCTAGACTACTTCTGAGAGGATTATTCCCAGGGAAGGTACTTTGATCCCTTTAAAGTCTTTGGAAGTGCTTATCTTCCATATTTTTTTTTTTAAGTAAATAATTTAAAAAGTCAGCATTTTTCTATCTTAGGAGAATATTTATTGCAATAACTCTTAGTTTAATGGTTCAGAATAGTTTTGAGAAAGCCATATAGCTACATGTTTTTTTAATTGTGTGGAGGTTTGCATAGCTGGTTGCTCATTTGCATACCAGTTTCTGGCTATGCTGATTCTGTCCATGCAAATACAGATTTTAGGAGCAAGCCCCTACATGGGGAATAGCAGTTCAAAATTTTTAAAATTTCTATATGTTCCACCTCCTTAATAATTTCCRAAATCCATATGAGATAGATTCTCGATATTTAAATGAAAGTTCTAAGTTGAATTCTTTTAACCAAAAAATGTACTGTATTTTAAAAAATTGCACACAGTCAAAGAAGTTCACTAAATTGTTGACAGGCAAAATTGTCGCTGTTGAAGATCTGTGTGTCTGTGCCAACAAAATGGTTTTGGTGTCCCTGATACCTAGCTACACTTGGATTAATGGCTCATTTTGAGGTTGCAAAAGGTGAGCAGTGTCCTTGGAGCATGGCAGCAGCAGAGAGGAGCTGGACTGAGAGAGTCACAGCCATGGTGACTCTGACAGCAGTGAGCCACTAAAGAGGTTAACCAAGGAGAGGTTTGAGCTACTTTGTGAGAGTTGATTCCAGTACTTGCAGACACAGCTGTGACTGTAGTCTCAATAGTTCCTATAATGATAGCTGTGAAGGGCATAGGCTTCAGCAGGGCTAAGCAGGGCGCCCGGGGTACCGAACAGCCCATACGGAGTCCCTTGTGGAATCAGTACCTGTGCCGTGGTTGTTCCTTCATCTTGAGTACAACCCTCTGAGGCAGAGCAATGCGATAGAGGGAACTGAGCTGTTAGCTAGAGCCACTCACATCCTAACGACAGTTTTACCTCATACTCTCACTATTTCATCTAATGTGTTTTACATATGCATCTTTGCAGATAAACCAGACCCACCTGCTGGAACACCCTGCGCATCAGACATACGGAGTTCATCCCTCACTCTTTCGTGGTACGGTTCCTCTTACGACGGCGGAAGTGCTGTGCAGTCCTACACCGTGGAGATCTGGAACTCAGTGGATAACAAATGGACAGACCTCACTACCTGCCGCAGCACATCTTTCAGTGTGCAGGACCTGCAGACTGACAGGGAGTACAAATTCCGGGTGCGAGCTGCTAATGTGTATGGCATCAGTGAGCCCAGTCAAGAATCCGAGCTGGTAAAAGTTGGAGAGAAACAAGAAGGTTAGTTTTTAAATGAAAAGAATACCCGAATTGCGTTACACCATCTCCTCATACTTCCCCAGTGAGGCCAGGCAGCTGTACACACTCTTTCACATGTGCCTGTGTGCAAGAATGCTTATGCTGGCTCTAAGTGTGCTGATGTCCCATCACAAGCTTCATTTGGGTGTCTGTGCATATATGTTTTGCATGCAGCTATTGTGGGAACCTGGCTTCTGGATCCGAAACCCAGTTCTGAGAAAGAACCAATAATTTGTCCTGCTGTCTGCATACTTGCTGACAAACTTCCGTAGTTCAGTGCAGAAGTAGTGGGAGATGAAACCTTTCACACCTAAGTGACATTCAGACCTTTCATTTGATGTTTAGTGGCTTACCTGAAATATACTGGTGCATTCATTACAGTTTATACTGGACACATCATGGAAAAACAAGTCAAAACTGCTACCCCAACCTCTGCGCTTGCTGGTAGCCAAGCGCTGAATCTGTAAGTGGAAGCTGAATTAGCCTCTCTTTCCTAGAAATAGTTCCCATCTTTCAAATCCGAGCATGGGAGAGCACCAAAAGAAAAACCTCAGTCGTGTTGCCCCAATACATCTGATCTGGTGCATTTCAGACTTGTATCTCATAGTGTGTGTTGATTTTGCAGTATTATATGGACATTAAAAATACTTCTGGRGGATTTTTGAGCTAAGTAAGTGGAATATTTTTATTCAGTTGCACATGCTTGTAAATGTATTTTTCAGTGTCTCTCATCTCTTACTTTTTGCTTAAGATTTTATCAAGGGCCTAATAGGAAGAGCTGGAGCATTTCRGAAGTTATTCTGAAATTGGTACAAAAGTTTTTAATCCACACAAAAATATCAATATTGTTTTAAAAAAATATATATTGAATGTGCACACCCATATCTACCAACAATATAAGGATCATTTCAGTAGTCATGCTACACTGAAAAGCCCCACAATAGAGGGAACAAGAATGATGCATTTTGCCATATTTCTTATCTTCTGGGACTTGTCTTTGGCGTGGCATCTCTCCATCCCTATCTGTGTATGCAGGGCTTTGGAGTTTTAATTGTAAGCACCAGCAAAGTGCTGCAGCACCACACAGCTATGTAAAATCACTCAACAGATATTTCCAAACAGAAGGACATCATATTCTTCTTCAAATGCTAAATTGGATGTATTCTGAGAAATTGCTCTCCTCTGTTCTACAGATTTGAAAATTAAATCAAATCAAGATACAGCTTCTCTTCAAAAGGAGGAAAATAGCTTTAAGAGTAGCAGTAAAATTGGAAGTAAGCTAGGCAGTGCTGGCTCTTCGTAATAAAATTCCCTGTGTTTGAATGCCCTCTTTCTTTAGTTGCAGGAGGGACACCTTCTGGAGTTGGGACTGGGCTTTTCCCTACATTTGCTTTTCCCAGAGCTGACATTAATAGTACTGGACCAAAGCAAACAAATTATCTTTCTTTTTAAAACTAAGCGTTTACTTACATAGACTTTAATGCCGAAAGACTAGAGAGTGTATGAATCATTGTGACATAGACAGAAAATAACAACAAAATTGCTGTGGGTGAAAAGAAAATTCCTTCTGTTTACAGGAGGGTGCTTGTCTTAGCAGTTCTCAGACCGCTAGTGCTTCTTGATTTCTATTCTTGATATTGAAGCTAGTGTGGACAAAGGGCAAGTCATTTAAAGTCTGATTTTC
Organism: Rhea americana; assembly: GCF_003343005.1. Taxonomy (NCBI): domain Eukaryota; kingdom Metazoa; phylum Chordata; class Aves; order Rheiformes; family Rheidae; genus Rhea; species Rhea americana. The sequence continues at coordinate 6,122,738 of NW_028186457.1, read as the reverse complement.
AAGTGTGRAGAGCATAGCTAGTGTTCTCATTAAAGCCAGTGGAAAATGCATGCGTTCAGCACCTCTGAAAGTCAGGACTTCAAACTGTCATCTGTGTAAACACGTAGCTGAGTAACTAAGGATTTTCATTACTGCCAGAAAGAGTGATTACTGATTTTTATACTAAGGTGGCTAGTAGACATCAGCAATCTCAATCAAATCCTAGTGAAAAAAGGCATGGGAAACTTTTCACTGTAGATTCAGAGAAAACAGCTGCTGAAATAGGGCCATGTGTCACAGAGGATTAAAGCAGACATTGCCATGTTTGAGGAAAATCTAGTACCATTGACTCACTTCTGAGAAAGATTTTAGCACAGCTACTCAGAGCTTACCAAGCTCAGATGTTTCATTTATCTAATTTAGGCTTTCATTGGTAGACCAAAAGGTTTCTAGCTTGTATCTTCAATGTAGTGCCGCTGCAGAATGGGGAACCGACTTCTTGGTCTGTCTAATAGCCATTTGGCAGGCATAACTACTTGGCAGCGTGGCTGGGATCAGCTCCCTAATGCAGCCCTTAAAAGGGGAGGAAAATGTGATGTGCTCTGTGCAAGTGTGGTTTCTAGATGGGGAAGATGTGAGGACAGCTACCACCCAGTGGGGAGGGCTCCCTTTCCTCCCTCCCATCCTAGTACATCAGCTGACGGCAAACCAGCTAGTCTGTGCTGGGGCATGCAAGTGTTGCCAAAAGCAAAAAGAGCTATAGGCTTTAGTAACACATTGTAACTACTTCACTGAGTTGCTACCAGAATGCAGCATCATGTGCTGCCTGGTAGAACAAGGTGGGGGATGAAGCTGGTCAGTTATATCAAAATGCCCACATGTCAGACTAGCTGTCAGCTCCTCTTTCATCCTTTCTTTCTGTTGTTTTTTATCGTCTGCTGCATGTAATTCTGTAGAGCAGGTGTATGTAAAGCACCTAACAGTGTCTGGAGTGTCGCATTAGTGTATCATAATAYAAATCTGTTGGCACAGTGGGGATAAATCATTTGGCTGGGATTGCACTCCACAGTGGCAAAGTGCTGCTTCAGCAGTTGATGGGAGAGTTGTTCAGTTCCCTGAAACCACCTTTACAGTTTCTCAAATTACTGGTCATAACCGCAGGTCTTAGCAACAAGTCCAAGCAGTATAGGTAATATAAACAACACTGCAGCTACAACCCATTTTCCCCATACCTGCAGGCAACACAGAGAACAAGACACAAACCTGTGTCACTGACTGTTCTTGCACTTGAAAATTTTTAGCAAGACGCTCAGGGCAGCTTTCACACTGCCTTGTGTTACTGGGTTTGCTAACATCTCTGMCTGCCTTTCAGTACACCTGCAGAGCTGAGGCTCCATTTGGACCTCAGTGATTTCAGAGTTCAGCCATGCTCAGGAAGGTGCATGGTTTCCGGATTTTCCAATCTTCTCAAGTCTCAAAAACGTGTCTAGATGCTTTGCAAGGCATCTTTTCATGTACGAGTTTCCTTTAGTTTTGTTTTTTCAGTCCCCAAAATGTATAGAAAAGCCAGAAAAAGATTTGTCATTGTACCAGTAGTGTAGTTACTGATTTTAATATTTTTAATTTATTTTCCATTTCATTAAGGCATTCTGAAAGCAATTTATTAGAAGAGATTCTGTATGCCTATGTTTTTAATACACAGGTGAAATAGCTGAGCACTGCAGAACACCTGAACTTGATTTATTAAGAAGTAGTGACCAGATTTTGATTATRTAGTTAATAGAGATGTAGAAGTGGTGAGTAGATTTTGATTAYGAAGCTAATGCACAAACTCCCTGACTGCTTTTTTCTGCTTAGCCATTAGGATCTACCRGTCACCCATACTACTATGAGTAATTTGGCTCTTTTATACTGTATGCTATATAATGAATTAATTATGCCTTTTTTTTCTTTGTAGAACTTAAAGATGAAGTGGAGCTATCTGATGATGGTAGGAAGTTCATGTTTTAATCATGACAGMTGCAAAGCTGCATCCTTAATTCATGCTGCATGGAAGTTTTAATCACAGTTCTTAATTCTCATTTATAGAAGGGAAAGAAACAGAGATCGAATACCGGACAGTTGCTATCAATACTGAACAAAAAGTTTCAGATGTCTACAATATTGAAGAAAGACTGGGATCGTAAGTACAAYAGCGTGCTTTCGAAGACAGACTGTTCTTGAGGGCTAGCAGTCAATTAAAAAGATCAAGTGTATTCATTCCTTGACAGCGTCTTGCACTCCTAGTATTTCAGCTGGGCTCCTCTGTTGCAGTAAAAGTAGGTTCTAATGTATGTTGGCCTCCACTCCATTAAGATCCTTTATTCCTGTTAATTGGTATTTTTAAATAGGCATTACATTCATTTCTGGCAAGGAAGTGAAGCCCACAAATGAATAAAGCTAGAGGATTTGTTCATTGTTGTGTGTTGTAAAAGCTAGCTGAAAAAAGAGGTACACGCTGTGCACTTGCATTTCCATTATATCCATTAGTGATAACAAGATTATCCTGCCTGCAGGCTAGAATCTGTGTTGACAGTGGTTATAATCCCAACCGCATTAACAGTGTTGCTCAGTGAAGGTCAGTGACTAACCTGGCTGTTTCTCAGGACTCAAGCTCGTGGTTATGAGAGTTGCGTGCCAGGATATTCGTGGAGCAGTTTGTGCTCCTGGTGGCATTGAACGCAGGGAATCCTGCGTGCTTCTCACAACAAATCTGCCACTTCCCGTCCTTCTACCTGATAAATGTGTCACAGAGGTGGAATTGGGGGTATTCAGCAAATTGAAGCAACAGCACTGAAGCCTCTGGTGCTGGGATTCTCATGTCACCTACATCTTGTATGTGAGGTGTTTCCTGTCCAGCTCCCCTTCAGAGGTGTGCGGCTAATGGAGAAGCTTGCAGGATGCAGCTTTGAGGCCCTGCAGGAGTCTCGCTTTTTGAACCCTCTTGTACAGAAGATGCTAATTGAAATACTGTTTATTAGAAAGTAAAGGGACAATCTAGGAGTCTATGGGCTGCAGTGTGATATTAATCATGTATGTGTATGGATGTCTATACTTAACGAGTATGAGTTTTTCAGCTTGTAATATCAGCATACAAATACGGTGCTGTTTTCTACTCTCTTTGCTATCTACCAACATAATCAAATTGCGAGTGAAGGTTTTGGGGCAGCTCTTCAACTGCAGCTCAGTTGCAGGTGCAGCCCAACACAGTTCTGTTGATTTTGTAGATTATTCTGCACAAAATCAGTACTTGTTACGATGATGTTTTTATTTCTGACTGGAGTGGTTGCACTGGAATGTTTAGTAAAATGTTGTTGTTATTCATGGTGAACCATACATTGCGAAAACATTTTACGGAAATAGTTATATATTTTCAGGGGGAAATTTGGACAAGTCTTTAGGCTTGTTGAAAAGAAGACTGGAAAAGTTTGGGCAGGAAAATTTTTCAAAGCATATTCTGCTAAGGAAAAAGAGAACATAAGGGAAGAAATCAGCATCATGAATTGTCTGCATCATCCAAAACTTGTCCAATGTGTAGATGCCTTTGAAGAAAAAGCCAACATTGTTATGGTCTTGGAAATGTAAGTATAAAGAAGCTCACAGTAGCAAAGCTAATAATGTTGAAAATAATTGTTAATACAAAAATAGCAACTTACCTGGACATATGTGACCATCAAAAGCTGCAGGGTTTGYAGGGCCTGGCTGGTGTTTCACACCTCGTAAGTTTTTTCCAGTTATTCAACACAAGTTCTTTAAAGTGCGTGAGTCTGTGGTGTATCTCTTTAAAATCAGAAAAGAAGCATTTCATTCCTTACTGTCTAGTTTGTTTCCTTTTCGGTTGAGTATGAGTGGTGGCTTTCTGCAGCTCTCTTCTAATGCTAAATTGGGAAGGGGAAAGAAAAAAAGTTAGCTGCAGTTTGGGCTTGTTGTTAGGAGGAGATAATGTATTTTTTCTCCAGGCATTTCTAAAAACGTATAGAAGACACTTGTATCATATTTCACTTAAACTCTGGTCAGTTGTCTTTCATGGAGAATTGAATGCTGGTGTCAAACTGATCATGGAAGAAGAAGATAAGCTTAAGAGTGCAAATCTCAAACTACATTCTAACAGAAGTTGAGTTTCCATGAAAAAGTCACCCAGGCAAATTTAACCAAGAGGTATTGGGAGCAGTTTAGTTTTCGTCAAGTGCAATCTCCAATTTTTAGGTTTTAAGAGACCTTAAGGGATTATTCTGATGTGTTTTTCTTATGAGAGACTATAAATACTCTGATTGCAGAATATTGTTTATAATAGGAGAGTGCTGTCTAAAAACCTCCATAGATGAACATGTTCATCTAAATTGTTCGTCCAGTGTTCTAAATCAAGATCAGTAGATGTAGAAAGATGGGGTTTTGTTTCCAAAAAAGCTAATTAAACATGACTTGTYCTGCCTCTAATGTTAATGTCCCTTGTTCTCCATGATAGTCAAGGAGTAACAGCTGCAGAAGGGGTTATTTCCTCCTTTTTCTGAAAGTCATTGCGCTCTTCATCGCAAGAACAATTCAGCAAAGCTGAATCTGAAGACAGCCTATATTGCTGTCTTAGGTGTTGCTGACTTCCATGGCAAAATTATCTTCACCCTCCCAAAATCTTTTTGCTTTGTGGTACTTATTCCATTCCGCTATGGGAAAGAGCAGAAAAGCACTGCAAGAGCAGTAGTGTAAAACATCTCACAGGGCTACGGCTGAGGTATGTTTGTATTTGCAGATGGTAGATATTTTTTACTTTCGGAAAAGAGGAGGTTGAGAACACGTTCATGCACCAGTATTCATTTCAAGAAAAGAATCTGCACAGTGTGGGTTGGAAAGCGATGGTCAGACTTCAAAAGCAATGACGTGCATGACCAAAGGTGATGTCTGCATCATCCGTAATGCACCTGGCTTAGTGCAAATCCCATACTTGTGGCAGCAACAGCTGGAAAGAAAACTAAATCTTGATCTGTGCGATGTCTTTCCCCAAAAGTTACATCTGTCATTGTGCTTCTGTCACATTTGCTTCATGTACTGTCTGCTGCAAGAAGGAGAAGCAGCTTTTTTGCTACCTAGAAGCGTTGAACAAGGTAGAGATTGTTAGAAGGAAAAGAGGCTGCACCTCTGCTCTGCTTGCTTGCCATTTTCTGGGCTGTGGGAAAGCTGCTGTTGCATGGGTACGTTTCAGAGACTGAACCCTTGTTATGCAATCTCGGCACTTGTGTGCAAGACGATGCTTTTATATTTAGATTTAAATTTGCGCAAGTTGATGACAGTAAAAGAAGGGAACCCTACTTAGCTTGGAATTGGGAGCTGGCAGACCTAATGGAAAACAAGGAAATGTATAAAGAGTTTTGAATAGCATATGGCTTTACACTGCATTAATTTCCCACCTCCAGCAAAGGCTTTTTACTTTAAAAATATATATAAAAAAACAATCAAATTTAAAATAGTTCTCAGTCTAATCAAAACGTGATTTTAGGTTGGGGTGGCTACAATTTCTGGCTTTGAGATCCACATACTGAAATTTCCATAGTGTGGAGAGCCATAGGAGGAGGGGTTCTGCAAGCAGGAGGCAACAGTCTGTCCCTGCGCTGCAGCAGATTTGGGCACTCAAGCGCTGGCATAACACGTTTCCTGCCAAATGACTTGATCATTTCTGCACTGTCACAGCCCCACTGTCACCTGGCTAACATAGGCCCACTGCGCAACCACACTTGGATCATTAGAGAGCCACTGAGCAATTATTTCTGCTTTAGGTTTAAAGCTAGTATTTCCGTGCATATCAAAGAAGTTGTGAGACATGTTTTTCAAAATTCTTAGTATCCAAGCTGTTCTTTCTTATTCCCATCACAGTGTAAATATGTGGACTTTGAATATCTCAAGCTCACCTGCCATCAGTTTCCTTTTACACCAGATTTTAGCAATAGCTGGAGYTTAGCAGCTCCCTCTGCACCCAGATTTGAGCTGTTGCTGAGGAACACTTTTGGATTTTCGTTCCTGATACCCTGAATTGTCATTGTAATTTTATTCCCACATCTTTCTTATATCCTTTTGATCTTTGCCCAATAATTCCTCTCCCATTTTGGTATTTATGCTATGACACTATTTTATGTGGTTTGATTTCATACTTATAACATTTTTTTTTTAAGAGAAGTGATATTTATTAGAGTTTTTKATCATTCATTTTAAATCAAACACTATAGTGATTAATAATTTGACATTGATTTAAATAATTTGACATGTCCTCCCCTGAAAACACCTTCCACGTGCCATTTGCTGGAAGTAAGGAACAGATCTCAGTAATCTCCTTTTCAATTCAGGAATGCACCAATTCCACAATAGATATCTCAGTGAAAAAAGGAACATCTGAAAAATATTAGCATGTTGAGAATGGCATTCAGCATTGGGAGTTAAGTGACTTTAAGTCTCCTCATCTAGAGGAGACTGAAAAGAGAAGAATCCAGAAAAGAATCTCATTGACCTGATCAGGCATTTAGATTCTGATGCAGTTGTGATTGCGTGAAGACTCTTTCCTGCATATGTGTGCAGTACCTGAACAGCATTGGTTCAGTTCAGCATCCTGACCTGGGAAAAATGAAACCCAATTTGGCTCTAAAAAAAGTGTTCTATAAACACATTTACAGTTTAATCTAATGATGTTACCAGAATGTCTACCTGTCTTAGGTTAAATGGGAAAAAAAAAAGTCTTACATGCAGATACATTACTCAAAGATAGGCCAAAAAGTTGTACAGGAGACAATAGTATGGTTTCTGGGATTTAGGGATCTAAAAAAAAAAAAAAGCCCAATACTTTAGGATTAAAAATGAGTTGCCATTATCTGGGTTAAACAGTCAAAAAGCAACCCATGGTCTTTAGTATTAGAATGGAGATACTTTAGAATTGCAGCATGCTCCAGCTGCAAACATTCTGCATACAGATAATTTCATAAACACCTGCATGCTGGTGTCTTACTGAAGTAACAAAATTCTTGATAGCAGAATTTTCAGAGCTGTTTACCCAACAGCTGTAGTCGTAATGTTTTGTTTTATGTTTTGTACATGCTATAATGCAGTGTAACCTCTGAGTCTGTCAAGCCTATGCTATTCTTATTGGTTCCTTGTTAATAGAAAAATGCAGTAGCATTTCTGATTATCTATTTTCTGAAACCTTATAGTCAAAGCTACAAATGCATCCAGAACTCCAGATGTTTCAGTTTAATACATGAGGGATATTACCATATATCTGACAACTTGCAAACATTGCAAAGCCAGTTTTCAGTTGCGTGTTTTCCTTCTGTAAGTGAAATGTGCAATTACGTTTGGCAATCAGCAGGAAYGCTGCCAAATATTAAGCCACATAAAGAGTATGTAGCGTTTCATTTAAGAACAGATTTCTAAAAGCAAAGCTGCTTTTCACCATTTGCACCCTTATGCGGTGGGTGAATGACCCATACATACAGAAAAGTATTTGCCATCTTTGGACATGAGCAGATGAACCAGTTAAGTGATTACTCAGAATTCAGAAAAAGACTAATCACAATTTACTTTTTGTTTTATTGTATCTAGATTAAAAATGTCTCGCTTTAGTTCTCGAAGGAATTTGATCCAGGAAATTCTACCCTGGAAAGAGCAATTATTTCATAGCATAAATAAGCGTAAAATTGGAATTAACCTACAAGCAGTGTGATGATGGTTCAGTTAAAAATACCAGCACCAAAAAAGTTGTAGTTTAAATCCTTGTCCTGTTAAAGCTAAGGAGGCAATTTCCTTTGAGTCTCTTGGGTCAGTAATTTACCCTTCGAGCTTTGCATTAACTGTATCATTTGAATTCTTCCTTCTCCAGCCATTCTCTATCATTCTCAGCCTCTCCTCTCTCAACTTTAGCAGGTGGCTAAATGCTAAAGGTGGCATGTAAAACTGTCTGTGTGCCCACTGTCTGGGATACTAGTGTGAGTGTTCCGCAGTACTGACCTGCGGAAATATTTCAGAAAGAAAAAAATCTATTGACTTATACCACACACAACAAGAGGTGATTTTTCCTAACAGAGTGATCCTTGTAATGCCGTTGCAGCACATAGATTGTGTCCTGAAGTGCTATTGAAAGGTTGAACTATCTGTATTTGTATAAAGGAAATAGCTTGATTACTCCCAAAATGAAAATGCTACAGAAGTCCTCTTTTTTTTTTTCTGTCTGTCCTAGTGTTTCTGGAGGAGAACTCTTTGAACGAATCATTGATGAAGACTTTGAACTGACAGAGAGAGAGTGCATTAAATACATGAGGCAGATTTCAGAAGGAGTTCAGTACATCCATAAGCAGGGTATTGTCCATTTGGATTTGAAGCCAGAAAATATTATGTGCGTCAACAAGACCGGTACAAGTATCAAACTCATTGACTTTGGACTTGCAAGAAGATTAGGTAATGACTTTTCTGCCTACTTCAGTATGTCATGGGGAAAAGAGCAGGAGAAGCAGTAAATCATAGTGTTATAATCTCTCGTATATAAAGAGTAAACAGGCGTGTTTCAGATGAATAGTTCTGAGTTCAGATTTTAAAAAATAAAAAAGGGAAAAAAAGAGACCTTCCAAAGAGAGTGTAGGGTACCTCATCTCCATGAAGAGTTTGCAATTAAATGTGTACGCAGGTAGCTATTGTTTCTGTGGTAGCTTACAAGGTAAAATACATAGTAGTGGTCATGTTAATAAATATTTATATTTATTGCAGGCAATCTCAAGACCTTAGCTCTCTAACCATAAGAAATATAAATAAAACATTGGTCTTCATGGTTACTAAAAATCCCTGAAACTTTTATGAAGGCAGGAGTTAAGGTGATGTTTTCTAGAAGACTTTCTAAGACGGGTAGTTACGTTCAATTTACACTTCTCCTTTGGTTACATCACTTCGCATCCTAAACAGCAGCATATTGTTGCATATGTTAAACACAGGATGTACTTTATAAAGAGCCATGTTTTCATCATGCTCAAAGTGATTGATGAAGGAGCATTACTTGCAAATAATGCAGTGAGATGGAAAAAACCTTTTCCATTTGACAACCTCTTTCTCTTTTTAAGCAGTTCTCAGTTGCTTCCTATAATTCATTTTAGACTATGTTTTCCATCCTGCAGTGCCACTCAAAAGCAGAAGACCTTGCAGGGCCGCTTCTCAACGCTCAGTATTAATTCTGCTCAAAAAAGCAGCCTTCCTGTTGTATTTGTTAGTGATAATATTAACATACAACAATAAATAATAACACCAACATCACATACTGATCTTCTTTATCTTATTCTTACACAAGAAAAATCATTCCAAGAATTAGAAGTAGATAAAATAACTTAGGAACCTGTTATACTGGGAGACATGTTATTTGTGGCTTTTTCCCCCATTAGCTTGATTAGAACAACTCATATGAATTGCTACTCTCTGATACAAGTGGCTCACAACAAGATTCCTATCTATGATATTTTCCTTTCCTTCTTCAAGCAGAGTTATATTTGATAATTTATTAAAAGGTAGAATGATGATTACTGTAAGAGTAAAGCCTGGAATTACAACCTTCTGGTTTTTGTTATCTGCCTACGTGCTGCTCTTCCTTGTTCTTTTGACATGTGAGTAACAGACCACTGCATACCCAAGAACATTATTTTCCTAAACAAACCAAAAATGGTATGTTGATTGAATAGGAGAAAAAAAAACAGATTTTAGGAGAAGTTCAACTCCAAAGGGGCATTATATGAATCTTGATTGCATAGACATGGTGACCTCAGCAAAATTTCTATTATTTCATTCATTAAAGAAGATCATGCTGGTACTATGTTCTTTCACCGGTATGGAGCCAGTACTTTCTGAGAGCGTAAGCTGGATTTTGTTCCTGTTGGCGAAATAGCAGAACTGTTAACTAAGTTCCAATTGTGAAGCTTTTATTATCAGAGATGTGTGAAAGAATCCACCCTATCCTTCTCCAGCTGTCAGCTGGGAAACCCCTATGTTTGCTGCTGAAGTGAGCAGATTTTATCAACAAGCTAGAACACACAAGGAACCACAGAATGGCATTTTTATAGAAATTTTTTCAGCTACCTTCTTACCTTCAAATCACAATTAAACCATATTTAGCAAAAGCAAGATCCTATTTTCAACAGCCGGTTTGTATCAATTAGGTGTTCCATTTTTCTGTTAATGCAGTGGGTGTTACTGTGTATTCTGCACTGCTGACAACAGCCTGTGAACTGCTAGAGGCATGTCGTAGCTAGTAAATCTCTCTGTAACTCCTCTTGTGTGGAAGGATGAGAGCTRTGGGCAGTGAAGCTGATCTTGATTTTACATTGCTCTACACTTACTTGGCTTAATACAGTGCTCATTCTTGCAAAGTTACACTCTAGGTACTTGCTGCTTTTTTTTTTTGTCTCTGAAAAGAAACGAGGCTCTAACAGCAGCCCGGCATTGTGGGCACCTCAGAGCGTGGCGCTTCCCGAGGAGGAGAAGGTGCCCTCCTGGCCTGTGCGCAAAAAGCAAAAACTCTGTGTTAATCACTGAGACGTTCCTAACCATTGACTGGATGTGCCAAAATCAGAAGACAATTTTTACTGTCTCATTTCCTTGTAAAAAAAATGTTAAATTGTCAAAAACAATTTTTACTAAGTGCTCTGATCTTGCCAGTTACCATAGGCGACATACTGAGAGCATGTTCCTCTGCCATCGATGCCTTGTTACTTTATAACTGACCGTCAGATTCCCTTTGGCTTTGATAGATGTGGGATTAGGAGCCCTCATACTATGGACCTGACCTTGATTCAACAGACTATACTGAACCGAGGGGCTGCTAAAGGGATCCATTTTAAAGAAATTAAGATCAGCTCTTTCTGCAGTCAATTTCTGCAGTTAATTAGTTCTGTTATTTTGTCAGGAAATACCAAAGCTGCAGTGGGATATTTTCCTGACCTTTTTTGGTGTGCTGAGGAACACATGTAGAAAATTGTTTAAGATAAACTTCTTGAAGAGAAAAGGGAATGTTTTTTGAGTACTGTAAAGATTTTTTTTTTTAATCAGTGGATTATACACAGTGACAGCAGCAGTTTCCAGCTAGCTTCTGTCAGCCTTCTGTCTGAACTGAGTGGTATCCAAACATAGATCCTATTTGTGTATGAAGCTTGTAAACATCTGGGGAAAGAAATGACATACTATTCCGTAGAAAAGTAGAAAAAATACTTTATTTTTTTTTTCTTTTATACACAGAAAATGCTGTATCAGTTCTTCTACACTGTATGCTTGCACTGAAATGCTATGTTTTGAAAAAACATTTCTGTGACCTATGGATAGCACATTTCATACCCCAGCCTTTGGCACACACAGTGGTTCATGGTAGTTTATACAGTGCACAGAAAAGCCTCCAAAATTGGATGTGAAAATCTGTGCCTCAGATTCAGAAGATCATGATGAAGCTCTTAGAAAACAGGTCTTTTGTGACAAATTTAAGTAGCTTTTCATAAAGACAGTTTGAAAAAAAATGTAGATGTTGAGCTTAGAAAGAAGACAGATGAAAAGACGGGACCTCAGGTGTTCCTGCTGGTGCTTTCAAAAGGGAGAGTGTCACGCCTCATTGCCACTGTAGCAAAGACATTGGCGTTATGTTTAGCTAAGTCAGTTTAGGTTGAATATTAAGAAAAGCCTCCTAACTTCTGGGCTAAGAAAGCTCTGATTACATTTATGTAGAGATATTTTGGAACACCTTTTGAATGAGATTTTTTAGGCCTACTCAGACATGTGTCAGGAGGGATCTTGATGTTAGTGAACTTGCCTGGGAAGTAGGTGATTTCCTGGGGCCACTCTCAGGTGCTCCTCTGTGTTTCCCTCCCAAGAAAGGGGCACTCTTTGCATGGCAGGGTCTCTGGGAGGAGGGAGAACATGTGAAGATGTGATTTCCTGAATTCATTTACTCTCACCATGTCTGAGCAGAGCAAAAAGGGTTTCTGAGCACTTAAGATGGGAAACTGGCACAACTAGGAGTGAATTCCTTGTGGTAGTGCCTAGAAGTTGCCGCAAAAATGCTTTCAATTCTTAAACAGGTTGTTAATCCCGTGTATCCTTTAATTTTCATTTAGTAAATTGGGGTTATGAATACCCCAAAAGAGTACTGACTTCAGTGTGTGATTAGATTTTATGAAGTAATGTAGCAGCTTTCAGTGGAGGTAACTGTGGGTGCACAGTCAGTATTTAGAGCAGTTTTAGTGTTGCAAAATGTGATGATGGGAAGTTCCAGTAAAGTACTCTGTAGTTATTCAGTTTTCTGGTGAGGTAACTTTTATTGTAGTCTTCTTGAAACAATTATTTCACCTGCACTTTTATTTGTTTGGCTTTCTTCTTCATTATAGAGCTACAAATCTCTGCACATGTGGTTACCTTAACAGGAGCAGCCTTGGAATCTGTTACCTTGTTTCTTTCTTCCCATTCATGCCTATTTAGTTTAGATAGTAATCTCCTTTGGGGCAGGGATGGTGTCTCATTATGTCCTTTTTCTGTGTTTAATCTGGATGCTACTGTTGCACAAGAGTAAACATAATGTGTTGGGTCTTGCTTAGTACAAATTGTTCAGGCAGAGGTACAGACTGGATGAGAGTTTCTCAACCTAAATCCACACCTGTTTCAAGTCAGAAATGTTTTATCTCCTGACATTTTTATATTCATATAATACAAATTTTTATTAAAATTTGTTTTTTCCCCCAACCCCTAATCTGTTCTTCTTACTACTTGTAGTTTACTTCCTTCTTCTTGACTTTCTTTTCATCCCAGCCTATTTAGAATGAGCATCAATGAAAATGAGCCCATTGATATTTGCCTAATAATTTCTATCTAATGACTTGTGTTGTGTTTCTCACTATCACCAGAAGTTGGATGTATCTGACTGTCACTGATAGTTGCACACTGGTAGCAAAAAGTTACAGTATTGGGCTCTGTATAATTTGTTCCTCTACCTTCCTCGCTGCTGTACTGTAGGATTTTCCAGTAGAGCAATACTGGTGGATCAGTACATGAAGGACACGGAGACGGTTAACGTGTCCCGTGACCTCATTCTTTCAGTGCATATTGCTAKTAGCAGCTTGGCTATAGCTCAGTTTAAAAGCATCCGCATTGCGCTTGAGAAGAGCCCGGTGTGGGACRCCTGTGCTACCAACCAGCGGAGTGAGAGTTGGGACTGGCAGCAGATGACTAAGGGTTCGTGGTCTCCCTTTCTTCACCGCTCTAGAGCTGCAGAGCAACTGATCATATGCTCGTAGTCAAGCCTGGTTTTGAGAGGAGGCTCAGACCCAGGCTTCCTGACAAGGTAGAGCTATACACAGTGATGTTGCTTTACCATTGAGTACAGCTCTCTGTACTTTGATAGAAAATAATTTTTTGATTAAAAAATTCCTTCAACTCCTTTCTGACTCTGGAATCCTGAAATCCTCTTGTGCAATTGCTAAAGTGATGAAGGCTCAAACACTCGTGCACTTTAGGACATTCAAGTTAAAGCTATCATCTTTCTTGCAACAAGATCTGGTCTTGCTGCACCTCCTTGGAATGAGAACCTTCTTTACTATATCAAGTGCTGTGTCCTTGAGGATGCTTTATAAATAATTCTTTAATGCTATTCATGTATCAGCTGAGAAATTAGCAGTTTAGATGTTGTTTATCTTTCTGATATGGTTCTTTAACTAAATTACAAATATGAGTGCAAAATTGGTTTTGCTCTTACTGGAGAATAACTACTTTTGAAAATCTGTGTGCAGCAGGTAATGGTTTTCTCTTTCATTCTTCACAGAAAATGCAGGTTCTCTGAAAGTTCTCTTTGGGACACCTGAGTTTGTGGCTCCAGAGGTTATAAATTACGAACCTATTGGATATGAAACAGATATGTGGAGTATAGGAGTTATCTGCTATATTTTGTAAGTACCTTTGCTAATCTTGACTCAAATTCTGACAGTTCCTTAACATACGAAATTTCCATAAACGTCTGGGTATTCTAAAACTTTCAGATCTTTTCTGTTGTAATTAGAAACTCAAGGATGTTTAATAAAAATAAATCTGTTTGGCCCCAGCTGAAGAAAACTGTTCTCTGAAGGATCTGACTGATAAACTGCAGAATTAGCAGCTTTCAACCATTCAACCATTTTGTGTTGTACATCTTGCATCACAGACCAGCAGAACTTCAATTCGCTTAAGAAGACAATGTGCCAATATTTTATTATTAACTTCAAACTATTTTTCCTTTTCAGCTGTTTAAGGGAAATATTAGATGTGCACTGAATCTTCCATCTTTTTATTCCCAAGAGAAAAAATCTTTGTGAAATTTTGGGGTTTTACTCTCCAGGTAATACCCCCTGCAGAAAAGAAGATATCCCAGCATTGTCGTGTCTATTTGCAGTGCATTTTAATTTATTACGAAGCACRTGCCACTGGATAAACACCTTTTATAAGCAAAATGGACCAACATGATGTAAATATTTTAGAGCACAGTTGGTTGCAGCTCCTCTATATGGCTCTGCATGTGATTTAATCATATGTGATCGTGAACTTCAGTGAATCTAGAGAAAGGCATATGGGAATAGGATCTCCCAGCTCCCATGCCTAGAACAACCAGAGGTCTTCCAACTGTGGCTTTACAAATTTGATGCAATATGCAACATACGAAAAGAGAGATTCAGTTTGGAACGTGGTTCTTTTTCCCTCACTGCAGTTTCTATCTTAAGTAAATGGCAGATCTCCTTTTCATGCATTCTTGTGAAAGACTTTTGCCAATACTTTGGTTTTTAAAAGAACTCCTTCCTCCACGGAAACCCTCTTCCTTGACACCTAGCAATGCGCATTTGTTTGCCCAGTTTTTACTCAATCTTTCTGAATGATTCTCCTTACCATGTCAGCTTACAGTTGTTCTCTTCTAATTTCCAAACTAAGCAACCTCATTTGCAAGCAACCCCTTGTCCTGTGCAAGAGCTGCCACATCGATTCTCTTACTCCCAGCAAAGACTCTGAAAATCTGAATATTTCTGCTATCTTCTGTTTCACTCTATTTTCGTATGTGAAGTGTGCTACACTCTTCAAGATCACTTTGTTCTGCCAGTTTATTTACAGGACCTTTATTTTCCATTCTCTTCCAACATTTTTTTCTAGATCTTGAAAGCTCATTTGGGCCATTCTGTAGTTCACA
The DNA here is from genome assembly GCF_003343005.1 of Rhea americana. Classification (NCBI taxonomy): domain Eukaryota; kingdom Metazoa; phylum Chordata; class Aves; order Rheiformes; family Rheidae; genus Rhea; species Rhea americana. The sequence continues at coordinate 6,107,530 of NW_028186457.1, read as the reverse complement.
TAATTTAGACCACACATGCAGTGCTCAGAAGATGAATTCATTTACCTTTTTAGCTTCTGAGGCCTCCCAAGCTACAAAGCGCTTTGAGTGTTAGAGCTCCCAGATCAGACTGCTGCACTGCTAGTGGAAAAATCACTAGTTAAATCAATGCAGCATTGCCCCCTAGAGGCCTTTTACACCATGAGGAACAAAATGTTAGCCTCCACAGTGGGTAATTTGCACATTTGGCGAGTTTTAACGTCTTTTGCTGTCATTCGTCATCAAAGTATTTCATGAGTTTCTGTGCGTTTGCAGTACAGGCAGGCCATTTCCTGTGAGAAACGTCAGACAAAAAAGGCAAAAATCAGTGACGGTAGTTTGCATGTGTTCCTAAGGCCTGCAGCCAGGATTGCTGCTCCTTTATGGTGTGCACAGGATAACACCGTCCCCATCTGAGTAGGCAAAGCAAAGGGAGTGGGTGCAGAAAAGGTGAAATGATTTGCCAAAGATCAGGCTGCAGGTGGTGGCAGAGCTGCTTCCTCGGGGTTTCTCCGTGCAGCTAGAAACAAGATTTTAAAGTTTAAAATATTTGGTTCCTGCAATATTCAGCTGATGGGGCTGAGGGGGTGTTTCATTTGATTCAGATCACCTCATATGCCTTGCAAAATATATTATGAAATGACTTGTTTGCTAAGGTGTCTTTAAGCTCATTTAAAACCTCATGAGGGGAAACAGGTATTACCCAAACACAGTGAAAATCTTGYGTTTGCATCCCCTCTCCCCCAGCTCGATGAGTGGGGCCAGTGGAGGAGAGGGGAGCACTGTAGTGGCTCCAGAGTTAGGGACAGGCCTACTGCAGGCACTTCAGGGCACAAAGTGGCTGCGCCCATCACACGCTGTAACCGAAGCGGGAAGGCCGTGCTGTTGTGTGMCTTGACATAATACATTTTTCGTGGTAGGATTTAAGAGAGTTGAGAGATTTGTAACCTGTCTAGACAAAGACTGTGTCTCCATTACGTCCTGTGCAACATCAAATGCAAAACGACTTCAGCAGAGAGCTGCTGAAGTGATCTCTGTGGGTGAGGAGYATTCCTTGCAGAAGAATAGATGGGTGGGATGCAAACTCCAGTAGGAAATAGGGTGACCTCACTCCCCCAAAACCCTGCAGCAAAATCCCTCTCTCAGCATTCTGCCTTGCAGGCAGAAGTACAGACACTGCAGTCTCTCTTGGGAYGTTGCGTCTCTCTTCCTTACAGCATGATTGACTTAATTCCATCCCRCGGCTCCTGCATTTCTAAACTGCACATGTTAAATCCTTCTAAGCTTTCCAGATAATTCATCCAGTCCTGCCTCTTTATCAGTCTTCATTCTTTGAATTTCTCTCTTTGTATTCTCCACCTCAGTGTTTTTATCTTCCACTTTCATCTTGCTCTCTGTCCTGTTCTGCATTGCAATATTGCCCCACATACTTAAGTTGATCTATGGCCTTTGAAGTAAGAGGCCATAGAAATCAGGCTTGTGTGTTTCCTCACCATTTATGTCTATCTCAGTGTCTCCTTCTGCATTTACAATAACCTCTATCTAATGAAGGTTAAACCTCCTGAATTCTTTCCAGCTCTTCCTGTCCCGTTTATTCCTGTGGGCATTGCTCAATTTCTTCGTTGCTTTTTCTGTTTCTAGTCCTTTTCTGATGATCCTTTTGGATAGTCTAGGTTTCTAATATTTGCTAGTCTGTAACAATTTCTAATTTCTGTTTTTATTTCAGACCAAATTTCAGTGTAAGATTTCTGCTGTGTGCACACTTGTATTGAAACTAGATAGCACTTTTCCTTCTATCACCTTAGCATCTGACTAATGTAAGTGAGGAATTTGCTATTGCTTCTCAGCTCCACTTACTTTTGATGACTTCTCCTTTATCAGTTGCATGTGCAGCTTTCTAGAGTCATTTTTTTGCTATGCTACAGCGTAGGCTGGATTTCTGGTGCATTTTATTTCACCATGCTGTGGCCTCTCTTCTCCGCACCTTCCTAGTACTACCACTCACCTGATTCTTCAAACGTTCCTTTTTCTTTCTGTCTGTTGTGGTTTATCATTGCTGTTGTGGCTCCCTTGTTTGGCAGTCTGGATTGGCAAGGGACTCGGGTTGCTGGTTTAAACTTGACTCCACGTGGTATAAAAATGTAAGCATCGCTAATACAAAGATGAGAACACGCTCCTTGCTCTTTCAGTACAGAAAATGAGAGCTCTTTAATGTCATGATTGTATTACTCAAAAGGAAATGAATTATGTGGTCACTGGCAGTGACCAGGTGTGATYTTCATTCACTGAGCATGTAAAACAAGGGCAAGAGCAGAGTGAGCCCTTGCTCCAGGACAAGCTGTATTCCTGTGTGGGGACCCCCATGGGCTGTTCCTTCCTTGAGGCTGCCAGTGTGGGAGTCAGACAGCTCTCACCTAAGGAGGAGGTTGTTCTGTCATGTGGGTACATGTCATGTGGATACTATTTATTTAATTTCACTTGTAAAAGAATTAAATTACTACCTGATCTCCGGGATGCAGGTGTTACCATCTCTGCCTAAATGGRCTTATTTCACATGACTTGCACAGGTTTAGTCAGACAGAGGTACTCTTCCAAGTGAGATTTGTCACTTTTTTCACTGCTTATACAATGCAGGGGACTGAGGAGGAGCTCAGTGTCACCAGACCCGATCAGTTGCTGCTGCAAACACAGCTTGCAGAGGAATGCTCAGTCTGGCTTTTGGAGGCACGGAGCACATTCGTCTCTCCGGGATTAGTGACGGTTTTAATGCAAAGATTGCCAAGTGAAATATAGGCAGTCAGACCTGATGACCACACAGACCCTTTCTGATCTTAACATTTCTAAATCTGCACTCAGGGCTTTGTTAAAACAGACAATAAATGTTGACCATCGTCTAGAGGATGAAATATCTTTCCTCTTTATGTAGAAGTGGAAACTGTGAAAGACTTTCTAAACAAGTGGTGCTTAACATGCCAGGAAGATGCCTGGTTAAGTAGCTGGAAAAATGTTTTCAGTAAACAACTTGCTGCTTGTCTAATAGTAACTGCATAGTATAAGCTCAATATTAATTTTCTGGAGCGGTAGCTCCTCTTTATCACTTAGCTTCAGCATTCCAAAATGAAATTGTTTCCATAATCTGTCAAAAGAGATGCTGGGCCATTATTACTTTAAAAGGCTATTAGGGAAAGAACATGCAAGACCTAGGCCAGTGAGATCTCTGATAAAGATAAGAACTTTGCAGTATAACCTACATGAGATGCTGGTGTTTTGTTTCTATAGACAAAGATCTAGTTCTCCTTAGAAGTATTTCCATAACAAAGCCATGGGTTCACAGTAAAAAACTGTGGGAGAAGACGACAATTATTTTAGCTTTACAAATTTGCAACAGCACATTAGGAAATCCAAAAATACTCTTGTTGAAACCTTTGATTGGTGTTTGGAAATGACAAAATGCACGGAACTTAACTGGTCCTAATTTAATAATTTACCAAATACAGAGGATATTTAGGACAGCACTTAAGATTTTATTAGACAATCCTGTCATCCAGTTCTTTAGAAAAAATACAAACCAAAACAACCAGCCTTTTTCTTCCCTGATCTCCTTCCTTTTTACCCTCATACTTCAAAAGCTGTGTGTGACATGCAATATCCCTTACCCTAAAAAGCTTGATGTCCTTTTTTTATCAGCATTGCCTCTGAAATGTCACTGTGGAGCATAGGCAGTGGTGTTTCCACGTGAAGCAGCATCTCTGTATCTGTAGCAGTCTTTCTAGCCAGCAAAGTGAGCTGTCAAACTAGCAGGAGAGAGCCTTAATCTCTGGAGATAGGCCAAACTATTATCTAATGTAGCACAAGAGCTGTACAATACTATTTGTGGTAATACTATGCAGAGGTCACATTTGGCATACTTCAATCAAGTGCTGAGAGAAATGGATTGTTCTTGCTCTGGCTGCCTCAGTATTTCCTCTAGGAGCTTAACTGGAAGGAGAAAGACATGCGTCTCTTCTATTGACAATGAACTGAAGAAATACTTTACAAACTCCTAGTTTGTATAAAACATGAGCCCCTGCAAGCTGCTGAATTGGTTGGGAGATTATTTTACTTACAACATAGTCAAAAAAATACAACTTAAAAATGAGTATCTGGGTCCAAACTTAGAATAGCAATCTGGATGAGATTTTTTCACCTTTTAAAATGTTATGGAGGAAGATGATGATGTTATAAATACTCCTATGCATAAATATTTGAGTGAGGATAGATTTAAGGCCCTGCAAGAATTGGCTTTGCAGATTCCAGGACAGAGATTTTTGCTGCAACAACTTACCTGGCCTGCTGGCTGCTGTGTGTAAGAATCTGCAGAGCAGGTTCTCTCTCGTTGTCCAGTGGCTGCCACTGTCTGTGCTGTCGGGCAGAAAACTTGCCTCTTCCAGGAAATGTAAAAGACCGAGACCTGTTAACGCTGGCGTAGGGTGTTGCTTTACGTGAGCACTGCTCTGTATGTTAATCTTTCAGCTTTCTGTAACTCATGCCTGTAAGTTCATAATTAGGTTTATGCCGTTTTACACATTTATAAAGGCACTCTTGACTGTTGTATTTGAATGTATCCCATATAGTTCAAAGTAAGAGAGCAAACACATCCTGTTCTGATTTCTCTCTTCCTCCCTGAGGCGAAAAAAATCTTTGTCTTGTGTATCATCACTATATCCACATTTAAACACATGTGCTGCCTGTCTCTTAAACTGGCTGTTTAAGAGAGTGGTTAACATGACTGGAGTAGAGGGAAAGAAAATCAAGTCTGTAAAATTTCATTCGGGATAGTTTACTGTGTAAATTGGATGCCAGAAAGAAGAGCCGTAACTTGTGGTTCCAAAATATAAGCCAGCCTTTCGCCTGAATACTTTTACTGACAGAGTGATAGATACAGATATCAAAAATATCTGGATGCACGTAAGTACAGTATAATAAAGGATAAAGCTAAACTTGGGAAAGACACTCTGCAAAATGGTATCTTGATGTTCTGTGGTTGCCATTCACTGGTGATTTTTCACTTGCATAGAGTGCAGAGCCTTGCAAGCTCAACTTAGGTTATAAAAAAGTACTGTTTGCATTTCATGCGTCATCATGACTGACTGAGAACATGAAGATCGCGTTACACTTTTGGATGCATCTGCATAACTCTACAGCCTGCAGTGATGTAGCACTGTTTTATCTGGTCCTGTGATTGGAGTTTTGCTGTTGTTTCTGTTTACAAAACAGGCCTGTGAATTTCACAGTTTCACGATGCMTCCTTCTTCTAGGCTACTTCTGCAGAGGTAAATGGAATAAAACGTACAGAAAACTGGTTTTGACACTAAAGGTGGCAAAGTCACTCTGAATGCACCCAAAAAAAGCTATTCTGCTGAATTTGCTATGAAGAAAGAGAACAAAACTTTTCCGTTCATCTTTGCAGTCAAAATTCTAGTTTCCTTCCCATATGACTATCTGTAAATTGTTTTTAGTTTTTGTTGTTGTTGCTGAAATATCAGAGAGCTTCTGCTCTTGAAGTCTCAAGGCAGAAGAGATTCTTGATTTCTTCCTCTGATCATTTGCACAATGACACGTTATTTTGTGGCTGTCCCTCTGCTTTATCCCCAGGGTCAGTGGACTTTCTCCTTTCATGGGAGACAACGACAACGAAACCTTAGCCAATGTTACCTCAGCAACGTGGGACTTCGATGATGAGGCTTTTGATGAAATCTCTGATGATGCCAAGGACTTTATCAGCAATCTACTAAAGAAAGACATGAAGTAAAGCTGTTGGACTTGCTACAGTCTTTACGTTTGTATTTATCTGAGCTTGCCATTCTTGTTTCCCCATTCTGAATCTCTGCCTCGAGGCAGGCACTTCTGGCTGTACTTCCTAAGGAGCTCTCTGTGCCCATCTGTCTTTGCGTGCAGCTAGCATTTATGTGACAGTACAGGGTCCGACCGGAGCACTTCCATTTAAATGCCTGCTCACTCTTCTTTTCCTTTTCCTCAGGCAAGGTGCAACCTGAGGCCTGTGTGACTGTTCTTATCTTTACTGTAGTGTGACCACACATAAGAACTAATGATTCCTGCACAAAATGCACTGTGTTGATCCGAATGGGTTGCAATTTAGCTAGATTTATTTTTTAAATGTGGTACCCCTCAGTGGATCGCTTTCTTATAAATCTAGTGGTTTGGCAAGAAAAAAAAAAATCAGAGTTGGAAGCCCTGTTTACAGCAGACTCTGGATGAGCCAAGGAAAGAAAATGTTCTTTTTCCAAGGAGTTTACAATCAGAAAGACAGAAGACAGAGGGTTATTTATACATATATCATGAACAAAGTGAAGTATTGGCATGGTTTCGCTGGAGATGTATTTGGATACTTCTGTTTTGTTAAATGTTTAGTGTTGTGGGGAAGACGGGTATTAAGCAGTAGAAAAGGGAAAATTTCTATGAGTAGAGGAAAGGAGATCTGAGACAGGATTCTAGTCATAACGAAGAAACTGAATCATAGCCATCGTAGCTCTGTTGTATATATTTCATGACTGAAACATATGGCTTTTCATGCTTTATTTTATAATGTTTTATTAACACTTAAAAATGCACAGCTTACCCTCAAAAAAACTTCACAAATTGTGAAAATGAGTTTGTGGAGTATGCGTGGCTAGGATGGCAGTGCCATATGATCTATGTTGCTAAATATAAAACACACAGAATCAGCTCTCAAAAAAGAGAAATGGAAGTAATGTAAAAGCAGCTAGGTTCTATCATCATTATTGGCAACTCTGACTAGCCTTTTTATATAAAAACAGGAGTCGCTTAGATTGTACTCAATGTCTTCAGCATCCTTGGCTGCAAAAAGACACCAAAAACATGGAAGCCAAAAAACTTTCCAAAGAGAGGATGAAGAAATATATGGCCAGAAGAAAATGGCAGGTAATGAAGAGGACATGGAATTGGGCTAGTTATCCTAATAAATCTTTTTATTTCTGATGTTTGTGATTCCAAGAAACATTCCACACCAGGTAGTTTCTACTGCTAGTGAAAACTCCAGCGTGGCTCGTATGTGAAGGTAGTAAAGCACGTTTGGTTTGTGTGGGTGAGCAGGAGGACGGTCTGTGGTTGCATAAACACATTCCATTTCAGGCTACTAAACGATGTATGAGCTCAAGTACAGATTTTCCTGTTCTTTTAGGGGCTTTTCCCGGTATGCTACTGTGTCCTCCCTGCCCTCTGCACGCTGCTGAGGCCAAGGGATTCTGACATCCTTACCCAAGTTGAACAGCTAGGTAAATGCCAATCAGTGTGGCCTCTGTAAAGATACCTTCATTTTGTGGTAGTTTCTAAGCTAGTAGTTCCTGTCCTCTTGGAGCATCAAGCTTCTCATGGTTTCAGTCAGACTAGTTTAATAATTTTCTTGGAAATATTTAGTCTCCATATCTTCTTTTTTCTTAAATTTAGAATTGATGTAACAGCTCCATCTGTGCCATTCTGATAGCTAGAGTAGCGGATGTATAATATCCTGGATCCAGCCTTTACATAAGCCTAGAAAAAATACTGAGTTAGATAAATCTAACTTATAATTTGCCTTTTGTTCTATTTCAYGTGTTTCTTAGGTGCTCATGCAAGCTGTACAGAGATACAAGTGTCTGTACTAGAGGGGAAATAGTCTGAACGTATTTTAGTATCCTGGCGGTTGATTCTCAAGCTTGTCAGAGACTTGTTTTTATCGTGCAGATGGTGGTTTCTCATTCATTTTGTATTAACTGGTTATTCATTCTYGATGAAACTCAGTCCAGCCCATAAAGCTGTTCAGAGATCCGTTTACCACCAGAGTTAAGTTCCACTTAAATGGTACATAGCTTTTTTGCTGGCTCTCCTCATGCAGCGCATTTTATCCTCAGCTAACAGAGACATTCATTTAGGTATGAGTTCATCAGAGGAAGTTCATATCTGCAACTAAATTTGGTAATTCAAGCCAGTCTGGTCTGTCTCTGCTAGAACAACACAGCTATATATGAAGTAGTTTGTCCACGAATTTCAGTGAGGTTTGCTGAGATCCTAAGTAATTGTAGTACCGTTGTTACGGAAAATCACATGCCTTTTGGATTGGACTGACCAGGAGCCCTTGTGTTACGTTTCAGAAAACAGGCCATGCCGTTCGAGCAATAGGAAGATTGTCGTCCATGGCAATGATTTCCGGTATGAGCGGGAGGAAGGCCTCCGGGAGCTCGCCTACCAGCCCTATAAACACAGACAAAGTAGAGAACGAAGGTAAGGAGCTTTGGGGCACCACATTTTTACCTATGCTCGGAATCCTACTAAACCTTTTAGCAAAATGCTTAGAAACCAGTCGAGTTTGTTATTCCTGCTCTCTCTCTCCTGTTTTCTTTTTCAAAGATCAAAAAGTCACTGTTGTTGTGTTGCTCTGCTACTCAAAATGTCCCATTTTAAGTACTGGTGGTAAAACGTTCACTTTCTGTCCAAGGAATTAAGGCAGATTTGTCGGCTGCATTTTATATCAATCTGAGAATGCATGTTCATACAAAGATTGCAGTAATGTATTTCCTTCTCTTGCAAATACTGAAGCAATAAATTAATAGTATTTGCCATCTCCAAGACATGTGCTATGTGCTAACCATGCTCCTCAGAGGGGAGCATTTAGAAACCAAATAAAACAAACCAGGTGTCTACAGTTATTGCCCTAAATCCGGATTTATGTGGATTTGTAGTGTATAACAATCGGGCGCAGATGCTTGGCCCCTCTGAAAATCAGGCTAGTCATTTTGACATAGCCACATAAGACTATGGGCCTGATCCAAGTTGAACCGGAGGGTTGCCCCTCTGCCTAGGAAAAGTCTAGGTTTGATTATAAAAAAGGTCAAGGAAAAAATAATATTTGTAGCGTGGTGGCCTGTATGTTGATTTAATTCTATTTATTGTCTGAATCTTTGTCCAACTGTGAAAGACTGGCACAAAACTAAGCAGCTAACATCCTCACTGTTCTATTAAAAAGCAAAAGATGTTTCATTACATATTGGTTAAAAATTGAAACTCATATTTTGAGAACTTCCTTTGTAAAGTAGTTAACTACCTTTTCACTCTTGCCAGATGCTTTCCTTGAAGAGGTGGCTGAGGAAAAGCCCCATGTAAAGCCATACTTTACTAAAACAATCCTTGACATAGAAGTTGTGGAAGGAAGCGCTGCTAGATTTGACTGCAAAATTGAAGGTACACTAAATAAGCATATCTTCACTATTCTTTCTTTCCTTTCCTGCCAGCTTTCTGCATTGTGCTGTTGTTCACCTGAGGTTTTTCTGTACTACTGCTGTGCAGGTGCCATTCTGCTTTACCAATATCTGCATGACACAGCATGAATGTGTTGCAATAAAATAAGCTGTTTGGAGCTGCATCAGCTTGTTCTGTGCTTGTCATAGACCAGTAATCTCCAAAAGGAAATGTGTGAGTCACTAATTCAGGATACTGAGAAAGAACAATAACGTGATTTTTGAGGATAGAAACAATAAAACCAAGATGCAATGTAATACCATAAGTTGCAGAAATATACCCTTAGAGACTGCTAACCAGAAACTGTGAATAAGCAGGGCGTCACTTGTCTGAAACGGCAGATGAGTTTTAGGGGACTCCGGCCATGCAGCGATATATTGTGTTAAAGGCAAAGTCCCTAGCAGGGTGTTTGCAGAAGTAATGATAATATGCATTGTGCTGGTTACAAAATTCACATCTAGAAAATACTGTGGGTTCTTTTTTTWAAAAAAACTTAAAAGCTCAAAAAAGAAAACTCAGACTCGAGTATGTAGATCGAAAGAATAACTCCATGAGAAGACACTAAAGGAGCAGGCTTTGTCAGCCTAATAAACTAAAGGCCAAGACTGGTGGCATTTCTACTGCAGTGACATCGAGGTTTCTGTATTGCGGCTGTTAATGAAAATGAGAAATTAGGAAGAGAAGAGCTGTTAAAATGGATAGAGTATGTGCCAGAATGTATGGATTATGAGTTAAATAGTTTTTCTAATCTTAAGAAAATTGGAGCAGCCTCACAGATCTTTTGCTTGTTTCTTTCTGTGCTCCTAATCTCTTTCACTGCCTGTTTCCTACCTCACAGCGGAGATGTGAGGATGCATTGTTGTTGCTGATGGATGCTCAGCGTGAGGAGTATGTGTATGTGTATAAATCCTGCATGGAATAAAAGAGATGGATGTACCATGGCCAATTTTCCAAACTTTCCCATGTATCACTATAATGTTCAGTGTGTATTAGAGGTTCCTGCAGTTTACTGTAGTTCAGTAAGAAGCCGTCCTTCTGTCACAGTCCAGAACTTGCTGTCTTCAGTTTGCTCTGTCAGCCTAGAGTGCTGCGTAAGAGACTGTTCTCTAGCATGCATGCAGGGCCCTGTCCTTGATGCCTCGAGTACAGTAAAACTGTCTGCTTCACAAAAGGCTCGGGAACCCTACTGAGATGCATAATCAAAATGGTTTTCTTAGATCCCTTCACTTACCCTAATAAAGACATATAGGAAGGGAGAGTGCCACAGTCACCATACAGGATGGGCTGGTGTAAGCAAGCAGATTAGGAGGAGGAAGATCGTGAACATCCGCAACAAAGCAGGCTAAGGAGGACAGTAAATTGTATTTGTAGTGCACAGCACCTTACCCCTGAAATTCTGAATTTCCCTGTTGGGAACTGTAGGTTCCACAAAAGCTGCATTGTAAGGTAAGCCTCAAATACACTGTTAAGAGTCCCCTCCTCGCTGATGTCTGAGGCGTAGGAAGGGCTGTCTGCAGTCATCGAAAAAGTAGTGAAACATGCTACCTACTGAGTACCTCAGTGTTAACTTCTGATTTTTACTGTTCATAATGAAGTCGGTTCAGGTAACTGTAAAAGTCTGCAAAAAAAGTCTTGCATCATCTGCATTTATTTTAAATAGAGTTCATTGAAATACTTGTGTGTCAACATTTTGGCATGTGCATACCTGGACGTAGAATTGGAGCGTAAAATAAGCACAGATAAGTTGATACTCATTTATTGCAATTGCTGTTCTTTCTCCGCTGTTGCAGGCTATCCTGACCCTGAGGTGATCTGGTACAAAGATGATCAGCCTGTTAAGGAGTCCCGGCACTTCCAAATAGATTATGATGAGGATGGGAACTGTTCTTTGACTATTTCTGAAGTATGTGGGGACGATGATGCCAAATACACCTGCAAAGCTGTTAATAGCCTTGGGGAAGCAACATGCACTGCAGAACTCCTTGTGGAAACAATGGGAAAAGAAGGAGAGGAGGAGGAGGAGGAGGAGGAGGAGGAAGAATGAAACAAGGCTCAAAGAAAAATTATTTGAAAAATATATTTAAAGACTCTCTTTCTAAAGCTCAGAAAACCAAGTTATCAAAAGCACCTTGTGTGATACGTAGGTCTTTGCAGGGGTGGTTTTTCAGCATGATCAGTTGAGACCTGTTTGTTTTATGTATGGGCATTAATTGGAATCAGCCAGCACTTTAAGCTGCTAGCATGATTGGATTTCATTTAAGCAAGTCATCAATTAAGTTGCCCGGTCTATTTTTTAAATTAAAATATATGCAAAGTAAGTCTACAATTATACTCTGAACTTATTAAAGAAAAACAGTCTATTTATTGAGCTTATTGGTCTATACCATCATTTTCCTCAGCCAGCACTACAGTTAAGTTGGCTCCTCAAGATCTGCTTCACAAGGAATCGTTTGTCAGACACATGCAGTGAATCTCTCCAGTCTTAAGAAACAGGCTGCTCTCACAGCCGTATTTTCTATAAGGGAAGGTCTGATACAGCGAGCATTGCAATTCTTACGTTCGTATGGTGCATTTTTCGTTTGTTTTAAACAGAATTTCATTATCCTAACTTTAAACACATTTACTCCCCTTTCTCAGTATGCTGTTAGTGTAGCTCTAATACTGCTTGTCTTAGAAATCCACGTGTTCTTCTCTGAGATACTGCTAATCATAGCTTGTCAACTTTCCCTTATAGAATCTGTCACTTCAATGCAGTCGCAGCTCCCTACTTAAGAAACAGACTGAAAATACAAAGACTGAGAAAATTTTCTGTTGTTCTGGTCAGTTTAATAATGATTTGTGATTCATATATATGCTGCTGTGAAACAGGTTATCGCACAATCAGTGACTTCTATGTGCATGCGTATGAAGGAGATCCCAGGTTAGTTAAAATTTTACTTGCATTTATTCGGCCATTGCAAAGCAGATTTCAACTGATGATAAGCTGGAAACTCCCACAGACTTTTGGAGTAGCCAAAAAAAAGATAGTAGTCTGGATTAGAAACTCCATTATATTAAGCAGTTTCCAAAGAATCATAACCTATATAGGACTTACTTGTACCTTATGAGCTTGACTGTCATGTTTTTGTCTTGAACCTGCATCAGTGAGGCTGTTGCCTTTTTAAAAAATGCAGRAAAAAAGGAAAAAAAATCCCAAACCCAAATTTTGTCTCAGAAATGGTTAATGCACTCAGACTTAGTAACTTTGCTTTCCTTTCACAGTGTTGGCACTTTTTAATTTTTTTGTTGTTCAGAGGTAATATCAGAGGCTGTAAGGTGATATGCATAATCCAAAACCAGTATGTCCTGTATCTGTGTATCATTCCAAAAGTGATTCTTTTTCTTTTCCACTTTTTGTGTGTAAAGTTCAACCATTTGCATTTCAAATGTTACCTCTTTAAAAAAAAGAAATTATTTTAAATCCTCACAATTAAGTAGTCAGTGTACTTTAATACAGGTGTGTACAATATCAACCTTAGGTTGTTTGATATTGCCTAGTTTGTATGTGTTTTATATGATTTGCTCTTCTACATTCAAAACTCAATTAATGTGGATCACACGATGGTTTTTATAACTGCTTTACTCTTTGTTGCTAGGTTCAGATTGCCAGCATGTCTTTTCTTTTTCAATGGATAAAGAACTTTTGTTATTACTAAACACAGTATTGCCACAATTCCTTATACAGAAAAGTTTTTAATCTGATTTAGAGCATACAGAGCTTTTCTCACGTTTTTTAAATGTGTTAGGCAACAATGGGGTGTATTTTGTACCTTAATAAAAATATGCTAATGTTTTCCCAGTTTGTTAAACTATCAGAATTGCAAAGATGAGAACGCTACGGCTGTAGTTACTCACAGTTTCTAAATAAATAATACCACAAAGCATGCTACTTGTATACTCTGTTGCAGGCGTCACTGCGTTCACACTGGCAGAGCAGGGGCCTTTCCCTAGCCGATCCCCTGCTAAGACCTGCTTGGCGCAAGAACGGGTGAGGCAGCAACACTGATCATTGTGCTGCTTCCGCACTTCTGTTAGCGTAGGCCACAGCGACACGGCGGCTGCTCTGAGTGAATGTCATCAGGTACGGTATGGGGCTGATAATATGTATGTCAGCCTTTACATATAGCTCCGCCACGCTTGTCTACAACCTCATCGCATCCTCAACGGGGAACAGAAGTGTAAATGTCTGTGGGGCACCTGTATCTGGGTGTACCGTGGGGTACAGCTGTGGTGGTCTTTTCACAACTGAGCAATAATTCCCTTGTGGTGGGGGAATTCAGTCTGAAAGATAGTAAGAACAAAAGAGAATGAATTCAGGAAAGCCTGTGGGTACATGCATATAAATACTGTGTTCCTAGAAACTCTGACAATGAAGGAGCTTAGCGCCTGCGTTGTGCTGCCTCTAAGCAGACTGTCTTCTGCTGTGTAGTCCCAGGCACTATGGACCAYGCAGAGACTCCCTAAAGCAAAGACTGTGAAACGTCCTGTCTGTATCAACATGTTTCTTAAGCAAACCTTCAGCGCTTGAAACGGTCACCTCTGCAAGAGGCCTCAACAGGCTTGTGAACRTACTTGACGTTATTCGTTGGACTGCTGTCTTCGTGCAGGTAGGCGTATAAAGCTGTTCGGTACTAGTATAACATACAGCTTCGACGGCCCAGGGCGCAGACATGGCAAAGTTTGTAGGTACATGTACGTGTACTGGCTGTCAGACCCCACAGACTCTATTGGTTTTACTGCACACAATTTCTCTTACTTCTCCGCCAGTCTCTGTGTTGAACAGGTTACAAATGGCCTCTCTTGCCTTTTTCCCTAGGATGTATCTAGCTTTTCATGCAGTTAATGAAGTAAAATGTCATGTTGACTCCTAGTAACATCTCTTCTAGTCTTTAATAAACAATGAACTTTACTTCAAAAGTGATGGGATACCTATCTAATTCAGCTCTGAGCAGTTGGTTACAATTTGTATTTAGCCTTGAATTTTTTTGTTTGAAGAGTAGACTCCTCTATTCCAACTGAAGAAGGATCTTCCATGTGCTTGAAATCCTGTCTACTTTTACCAACTATCCCAGTTGGTCTAATAAAAGATATTATCTCTTCCCATAGACCTTGTTTTGCCTCTATGATTGCAGAGAGCCACATTTTGGGTGTAGTAGGGTTGAAACAATCCCCAACAGCAGAGGTTATGCAAGACATTGTYATGCACAAGTCAGACCGCTTAGTTCTGCTTAATTTCTTTTGTATAATACTCAGTTGCTTTAAGAGGCAAGGAGAATTTGGGACTAGCCACTGATTTTTGTAAGTCAAGCTTCTGGATTTGCAGAAACTTAATTTACTTAACTACAAGCCCATCCAACCATCCAAGTGCCCAGCGCACTGTTCCGGTTGGTGAAGAGACTTTGCTGATTGCGTGCATGGCACGCAAAGACTCTGCGTTACTGTTTGCCCACAAGGACGACAGCGCAAGACCTTGCAGCTCTCTTCTGTGGTGAGTTTTGGGCTTTGAAAATATAGAAATATTTTTAGTTGCATATAAAGATGTATACCTGTAAAATTTACTGGAAAGGTCCACCACAGTCACCAAAAAGACTGCTGTCTGAAAACGATACTCAGGCGCTATCTTTGAAACGTAAGCCATGGTAACTKGGCTGTGCACGTACGGCCGCGAATTCATCAGGGGACGCACGTGCTGCTGAGAAAGCAGAGTTTGTCGGGAGGTGGCAGGGAGGGAGGCGTACGCACACCGCTCACAGAGGAACTGCACCACAAGCAGCATTAAAAATACCCTGAGAACTGTTCTTGGAAGATGAGAAATAAGTTCATGTAATATTTACAGATCCTGTAAAAAATAAAATCACATTCTTATCGCTGCACTTTGCAGTCACCCGAAGCGCGGGTGCTGTACGCAGCCCCGGGAGAGCGGCCGTCTCCTCTGAAGGGGATACTCAAATTCGCGCTGCTGTGGAAGTATCGCAACCCGCTTTTCGGCAACTGCGTAAAACCAGCAGAAAACGAGTTACAGCCTCGTTTGTGCTTTGCTTCAGCAGCCTATTACTCTAAAAACGATGACGAGAGACAAACTCTCGATTTCAGAACTAACGGCGTTAATTTCTCTAAGGAAATTCTCTAAGCGCTACTCCGCCCCGCGGGCGCGGCAGCGCAGGGCGGCGGTTTTAACGGCCGCTGTGAAGAGCAGTCGGAGAGGCCGCTCGCCACCCGCCCGCCGGCTCCGGGGGGCGCGGCGGCGGCGGCGGCGGCGGCGGCGGGGCGGG